>NW_015387219.1:595728-597544 GCF_001527695.2 Protobothrops mucrosquamatus
GCTGTCCGCCATTTTTTTTTGTCCGCCATTTTTTCCCCCTTTTCCGGCAGGTGCCTTACCTCGCTTGGGCTGGGCCAGCTGGTGGTCGGCCTGCTCCGTCTCTGCCGCTTGCCAGCTATGCCTCGGCCGGCGCAGGGGGCGGAACCACGCATGCGCGGCGCTCCCGGGCAGGAAAAGTCCTCGACTTACGACCGGTTGGGTAGTCCTCGACTTACGACCGGTTTAGTCCTCGACTTATGACTGGTTTAGTCCTCGACTTACGACCAGTTTAGTCCTCGACTTACGACCGGTTGGGGTCACGGCATTAAAAAGGTTGAGAACCACTAGGCGTAGGGGTGTCAAACTCAATTTCACTGAGGGCCGCATCAGCATTGCGGTTGCCCTTGGGGGGCCGGGTGGGTGTGGCCAGGATGGGTGCGGCCTACTGGGTGGGCGTGGATGGAGTGGGTGTGGCCTACTGGGTGGGCGTGGCCAGCTCTACATCATTCTTGTCAAGGGTGCCTGTGGGGGCCTGGGCAGGAGTGGGACAGATCTGAGGGTCTCTGGCAGAAGGGGGTGGGACCGGGGCAAGTGCCAAGGCATGGTCCACCGGGGCAAGTGCCAAGATGGCCACCACAAAATTGTACATTGGCTCCCGGCCGGCCTGGGCCTGGGCCAAGGCAGCGGGGTCCGTTCCCTCACTGTTTCCAGGATGGCTTCGCGGGCCACATGAAACCATTTTGCGGGCCGCATCCGGCCCCCGGGCCTTGTGTTTGACATGTCCGAGCTAGGGGTCCAGCAACCAAAATCCACCACAGGGCTTGCCACTGGCCCAGAACCCGCAGCAAAACCCGAAGAAGACCCACGTGCGAGTCAGGCCTAGCCCCTTCGGAGGGCATCTCCCAGTAAGGGGGGAATCTTCCCTCAGCCAGTCCCGAAGGCTGTTTCCAATTTCTCTTCCCGCAGCTGCGCTCAAGGCCAGATCGCGGACGACAAGCGCCGTTCGAGCAGCGGCGGGGACGCAGCCTCAACCGCTGGGCAAAAACTCCCGGGGATCCAGCCTGGGGGGGGGGATTCCTCGCCTCTCCGCCGTTAACCCCCGGAGCCCCGCTTCCCAGCCGAGCCCGCTGGCCCTCCGCGGCTCCAATTGGGCGGCGGCGGCCGAGAGCCAGCGCCGAAGCGGGAGGCGCTAGGGCCCGGCCGTGGCCGAGAGACCCGGGCCGGCCAGGCAGGCAGGCGGGCGGGCGGGCGATCGAGGGGAGGGACCCGTCTTACGGCAGCCCCAGCCGCCAGATCCAACCCTCGCCGAGCAGCTCTGGCTGCCGGACATCCTCGCCCAGGCGCCCGCCCGCTCGCGCTCGAGACGCTCCTGCCCGGCCATGCAAGGCGCAGCCCCGGCGGGCACAGCCCAGCTCCGGGCAGGCGAAGCGGCTGGGCCGGAGCTGCCTTCGGGGCCAGCGTGACGGCCGGCCGGGGCCAAAGAGCCTGCGGAGGGGGGGGCCCTGGGAGCCGCCTCCGCCCGAGTCCCCGGGGCGCTGCGGACGCCGAAGGCTGCGCGGCGAGCGGGCGAGGATGGGCTGAGGATGGGCCGGCAGCCTCCGCCGTCGAGGATGCTCTGGACCGGCGCCCTGCTCCTGCTGGCCGCGCTGGGGGGCGCGGGCGGGGCGCGCAGTTGCCCCCTCCAGCTGCGCGGCTGCAAGTGCGCGGGCGAGAGGCCGAAGGGGCTGGCCCCGGCCAGGAAGCGGGTCAGCTGCAGCGGCGAGGAGCTGAGGGAGCCGCCGGCGCCGCGTTTGCTGCCCAACGACACCGTCACTCTGTGAGTCGCGCGGGCCAGGCT
>NW_015387219.1:598053-612899 GCF_001527695.2 Protobothrops mucrosquamatus
TGGCCGCGCTGGGGGGCGCGGGCGGGGCGCGCAGTTGCCCCCTCCAGCTGCGCGGCTGCAAGTGCGCGGGCGAGAGGCCGAAGGGGCTGGCCCCGGCCAGGAAGCGGGTCAGCTGCAGCGGCGAGGAGCTGAGGGAGCCGCCGGCGCCGCGTTTGCTGCCCAACGACACCGTCACTCTGTGAGTCGCGCGGGCCAGGCTGGGGAAGGGGGGGGGGAGAGGGGATGGTTGGATGGGAAAAGCCTTAGGAGGGCTGGGCTGGGCTGGGCGGGGTGGGGCAGACTATTCCGCCGCGCTCTGCACTCTGCGCGCGCTCAGAGGCTACCCGCGCAAGCTGAGCCGCGCGCCTTGCAGCCCTCGAGGCGGTTTGCGCGCTCTGCACGTGCCCAGAGGCTTATGGGACGCCGCTTTCCTGGGACTCGAACCCGGGACTCGAAGGGGTGGGGAGGGAGCGGGTTTCGACAGAGCCACCAGCCCCGCGCCGACGGACGGCGCCCCGGAATCGGATCGCGATAGCCGCTGCTGCTGGTGGCCGTCGTACAAGGCTCATTCCCCGCTCAGTGGATTAGTTGCTAGAGACGGGAGGGTGCAGCCTGCAGAAAGGCGCCTTGGTTCGATTTGCCCGGCACGTTAACACGGGAGCCGCATCCCGCTGGTTGTGGGAATCGGCCAACCTAACACAATAGTCCTAAATGCGCTTGGCTTGGCTAATACGCTACGTGACACGTAGGGGGGGAGGGGGTGTCTTGATTTCGATCGATTCTAGAATAGATTTAGGGCTTAATAAAATTGTGCGAAACTGCCCCTTAAGTAACCCGCTTGCGTGCAACCAAGCCCCGTCTCTTTCCTAAGGACTTGGAAACCCACTCTTAAGCTCATGGGACTTGTAGTCCAAAACCGCTGGAGACGGTCTCAGCTTAGAAACGGATTCGAGGGTTTGTGACTTCGGTGCCGTTTTATCCCACGTGTCGAGCCCTGCCTTAAGCGCAGATGGTTAAGGAGTTTGAATTGGGTGTGTGTGTGTGTGTATGTGTGTGTGTGGCGGCCCTACGGAAGGCTGTACACGTGTCTTCGCCTTAAAATGCAGCTGGCCAGCTTTGCAGCGTTGAAGGGGAAGGGGGAATTTGGTTCTGTGAATCCTAAGACGTTTGTCCCCAGCCTGGCTGAGGATTTGGGATGAGAGAGGGAATCTGTCCCTGAAGAAGTCGAAGTGAGCGGAGGCACACCCCCCCGTTTGAAGAGTGAACATAATTAGTCCCGATTTGCATGCTTTCATTTTCCATTCCATTAAAACGGTTGGCTGCTGCCCCCTGACTTCTGCGCAGGCGTCCAAAATCTGCCCACTTTGGCTATTTTGTGCATCTTTGGAAAAGTCAAATCTGTTCCACCACTGCTGCGATCTTTCACATTTTTATTGACAGTTTCTCATAAGTCATAAAAACCAGCGTAAGTAAATAACAAGCAATGCAAAAAAGAAAGACTAAGAGGGGGGGAAAAAAAGCAAAAGTGCAGGAAAATATAGAAAGAAATAGAAGTGTCTGATTTCCTTTGCAGCAAATATAAGTACAATTACAAAAGTCTCTTTATCGCTACCAGAGAAAGCTCACTCTTTTCTATAATCCAGTCTTTTTTTTTTTCCTACTCATCAGAATCGCAAACCATAAGTTCATTTTCTCTCAGTTTTATGCAAAACGTCTACTGTATAAGGGGCTTCCACTCAGCCATAAATGTGGATATTGTTGTTGTTTTTTCCCCTCTAATCAAAAACACTAATGCCATTATGAATGTGTTTCTCAAGAGATATTTTCCCAGTACAGCAAATGAACAGCGTTTGGCAGATTGTTACTCTACGCATGTGCCAAAAGGCCCTGGATTGCTGCATGTTGCAAAGTGGGGGGTGGTGGTGGCTGTGGGGGTCTGAGGTCTGGAGGGGAGACATCTGGGCTGAGTGAAACAAGTTTCTAGCCTGAGAAAGGTTACAATGATTGCTTGTCATGAATGAGTTGGCTTAATAGAACTGGAAACGTTGTAGCCCTGGTTTGCATGAAAGAATTTAGGAAAAACAAAACTGGCTAGGCTAGGGAAATGTTAAAACGTTAAATATCTTTTCAGTTCATTATGAGAATTACAGATATGAGAGTATATCACAGTAAGATCACGTGAAGTGTTAATACCACTTTACAATGCCTTGGTAAGGCCACACTTGGAATCCTGCATCCAGTTTTGGTCACCGCGATGTAAAAAAGATGTTGAGACTTTAGAAAGAGTACAGAGAAGAGCAACAAAGATGATTAGGGGACTGGAGGCTAAAACATATAAGGAACGGTTGCTGGAATTGGGTATGTCTAGTTTAATGAAGAGAAGGACGAGGGGGGACATGATAGCAGTGTTCCAATATCTCAGGGGCTGCCATAAAGAAGAGGGAGTCAAGCTATTCTCCAAAGCGCCTGAAGGCAGGACAAGAAGCAACGGGTGGAAACTGATCAAGGAGAGAAGCAATCTAGAACTAAGGAGAAACTTCCTGACAGTGAGAACCATTAACCAGTGGAACAACCTGCCTCCAGAAGCGGTGAATGCTCCAACACTGGAAGTTTTTAAGAAGAGACTGGACAGCCATTTGTCCGAAATGGTATAGGGTTTCCTGCCTGAGCAGGGGGTTGGACTAGATGACCTTCAAGGTCCCTTCCAACTTTACTATTNTGGCCGCGCTGGGGGGCGCGGGCGGGGCGCGCAGTTGCCCCCTCCAGCTGCGCGGCTGCAAGTGCGCGGGCGAGAGGCCGAAGGGGCTGGCCCCGGCCAGGAAGCGGGTCAGCTGCAGCGGCGAGGAGCTGAGGGAGCCGCCGGCGCCGCGTTTGCTGCCCAACGACACCGTCACTCTGTGAGTCGCGCGGGCCAGGCTTGGGGGGGGGCAGGGGATGGTTGGGTGGGAAAAGGCTTAGGAGGGCGGGGCGGCCTATTCCGCCGCGCTCTGCACTCTGCGCGCGCTCAGAGGCTACCCGCGCAAGCTGAGCCTAAACCCCCGCGCCTTGCAGCCCTCGCGGCGGTTTGCGCGCTCTGCACGTGCCCAGAGGCTTATGGGACGCAGCTTCCCTGGGATTCGAACCCGGGACTCGAACCCGGGAGCCACCAGCCCCTCGCCGACGGACAGCGCACCGGAATCGATAGCCGCTGCTGGTGGCCGTCGTACAAGGCTCATTCCCCGCTCAGTGGATTCGTTGCTAGAGACGGGAGGGTGCAGCCTGCAGAAAGGCGCCTTGGTTCGATTTGCCCGGCACGTTAACACGGGAGCCGCATCCCGCTGGTTGTGGGAATCGGCCAACCTAACACAATAGTCCTAAATGCGCTTGCCTTGGCTAATACGCTACGTGACACGTAGGGGGGGGGGGTGTCTTGATTTCGATCGATTCTAGAATAGATTTAGGGCTTAATAAAATTGTGCGAAACTGCCCCTTAAGTAATCCGCTTGTGTGCAACAAAGCCCCGTCTCTTTCCTAGGACTTGGAAACCCACTCTTAAGCTCATGGGACTTGTAGTCCAAAACCGCTGGAGACGGTCTCAGCTTAGAAACGGATTCGAGGGTTTGTGACTTCGGTGCCGTTTTATCCCACGTGTCGAGCCCTGCCTTAAGCGCAGATGGTTAAGGAGTTTGAATTGGGTGTGTGTGTGTGTGTGTGGGGCGGCCCTACGGAAGGCTGTACACGTGTCTTCGCCTTAAAACGCAGCTGGCCAGCTTTGCAGTCGTTGAAGGGGAAGGGGGAATTTGGTTCTGTGAATCCTAAGACGTTTGTCCCCAGCCTGGCTGAGGATTTGGGATGAGAGAGGGAATCTGTCCCTGAAGAAGTCGAAGTGAGCGGAGGCACCCCCCCCCCGTTTGAAGAGTGAACATAATTAGTCCCGATTTGCATGCTTTCATTTTCCATTCCATTAAAACGGTTGGCTGCTGCCCCCTGACTTCTGCGCAGGCGTCCAAAATCTGCCCACTTTGGCTATTTTGTGCATCTTTGGAAAAGTCAAATCTGTTCCACCACTGCTGCGATCTTTTACATTTTTATTGACAGTTTCTCATAAGTCATAAAAACCAGCGTAAGTAAATAACAAGCAATGCAAAAAAGAAAGACTAAGAGGGGGGGAAAAAAAGCAAAAGTGCAGGAAAATATAGAAAGAAATAGAAGTGTCTGATTTCCTTTGCAGCAAATATAAGTACAATTACAAAAGTCTCTTTATCGCTACCAGAGAAAGCTCACTCTTTTCTATAATCCAGTCTTTTTTTTTTTCCTACTCATCAGAATCGCAAACCATAAGTTCATTTTCTCTCAGTTTTTATGCAAAAATCTACTGTATTCCACTCAGCCATAAATGTGGATATTGTTGTTGTTTTTTTCCCTCTAATCAAAAACACTAATGCCATTATGAATGTGTTTCTCAAGAGATATTTTCCCAGTACAGCAAATGAACAGCGTTTGGCAGATTGTTACTCTACGCATGTGCCAAAAGGCCCTGGATTGCTGCACGTTGCAAAGTGGGGGGTGGTGGTGGCTGTGGGGGTCTGAGGTCTGGAGGGGAGACATCTGGGCTGAGTGAAACAAGTTTCTAGCCTGAGAAAGGTTACAATGATTGCTTGTCATGAATGAGTTGGCTTAATAGAACTGGAAACATTGTAGCCCTGGTTTGCATGAAAGAATTTAGGAAAAACAAAACTGGTTAGGCTAGAGAAATGTTAAAACGTTAAATATCTTTTCAGTTCATTATGAGAATTACAGATATGAGAGTATATCACAGTAAGATCACGTGAAGTGTTAATACCACTTTACAATGCCTTGGTAAGGCCACACTTGGAATCCTGCATCCAGTTTTGGTCACCACGATGTAAAAACGATGTTGAGACTCTAGAAAGAGTACAGAGAAGAGCAACAAAGATGATTAGGGGACTGGAGGCTAAAACATATGAGGAACGGTTGCTGGAATTGGGTATGTCTAGTTTAATGAAGAGAAGGACGAGGGGGGACATGATAGTTCCAATATCTCAGGGGCTGCCCCAAAGAAGAGGGAGTCAAGCTATTCTCCAAAGCGCCTGAAGGCAGGACAAGAAGCAACGGATGGAAACTAGTCAAGGAGAGAAGCAACCTAGAACTAAGGAGAAACTTCCTGACAGTGAGAACAATTAACCAGTGGAACAACCTGCCTCCAGAAGCGGTGAATGCGCCAACACTGGAAGTTTTTAAGAAGAGACTGGACAGCCATTTGTCCGAAATGGTATAGGGTTTCCTGCCTGAGCAGGGGGTTGGACTAGATGACCTTCAAGGTCCNTATTATTATTATTATTATTATTATTATTATTATTATTATTATTATTATTATTATTATTATTATTATTATTATATATGAGTTATAATATTGTTCAATATTACAGCAATCCGCAACACAATTTTAAGTATATTTTCTTCATTCTTGGGCTGAGTTGAAAGCTCTTATTTCTCATTATGTGTTCCAACTGTGTTAGATTTTGCTCTCAATGTATTAATTAATAAAGTAGAAGGAAAATAAAATACAACTTGAAGGGGCTGGTGTAAGTTGGCTGGGGCATGCCAACTTCACTCAGACTAGAGCTGGAAGGGACCTTGGAGATCTTCTAGTCTAACCCCCTGCTCAAGCAGGAGACCTATACAATTTGAGACAAATGGCTGTCCGGTCTCCTAAAAACCTTCAGTGATGAAGCACCCACAATGTCTGAAGGCAAGCTGTTCCATTGGTTGATTGTTCTCACTGTTAGGAAGTTTGTCCTTATCTCCAGTTGCTTCTCTCCTTGATTACTTTCCATCCATTGTTGCTTGCCTTGCCTTCTAGTGCTTTGGAGAAGAGGTTGACCCCCCCCCCTCTTCTTTGTGGCAGCCTCTCAAATACTGGAATCCTGCTATCATGTCCCCCCTAGTCCTTCTTCATTGCATTTAATGGTTGGTCTGTGAAAGAAAAATGTTAGCATCCTGGATGCTTTTTCCCTTAATCCAGAGTTGGCAAAATGTGGCCTTACAGATGTTATTCAGCTCCAACTCTGCATTTCTCTCTGTTGATTATGCTGGCTTTGATTGATGGACATTGAAGCGCAATTTCTTAATCTAAACTGGCATGCAGTACCCACCTCTCAGGAACAGAGGACTCTGCATGTATTCAGAGGCATTCTGACACAGTTCCATACGTGCTTTGCTAAAGTTTGGGTCCAGTTCCAATCCTGTAGTCTGTTCTTCTCTGAGAAAAGTTTAAAAACACATTTTTAAATATATAGATATATGTAACTTAGCCTTCTGCCCGTAAAAGCAATTTGATTTTGCTGGCAGGTTTTGAAGATGATGAGCCATAGCCTGAGTCATTCTTTGATTATACATAGGCTTGGATGCTGAGATGATTTTTACCATTTTTATGGCGTCACTATTGTTTATCTTTAATATAATGTGCAGAGTATTTATTTTTGAGTTGATTATAATTTGCAGGAGTTACTGAGTGGAACAGGCCAGCTCTGATAGGAGCATGCAGTCTCGGAATAAATTAAGGAAATATATCAATGGACAAATGTTCATAAATGCAGGATACATATATATATATATATATATCAGTCTGCACATGAGCTAATCCTAGCTCATTGGACAGTCTCTGTCCTATTAGGTAAAGCTCAGCACAGAATTTTGAGGGACAGTGAGAGTTATTTCAGCCATCTGATGTGGCTAAGAGTTAATGTGAAACTCCCCGGTCACAGTGTGATGTCTTAATTATTTTATACCACTTCCAATTAAAGGAAATGTAGCTCCCTCTCTACCCACCCACCCCTTGCCCTTTTCTTTATATTTATATTTCTTTATACTATATTTTTTTTCTTTATATTTTTTCCCCCATGCTCACTTTTTTTGGCAAATCCCCACTATGTGCTGTTAACCCTTTGGATGATCCCATTTTGATAAACAACAGGCATTCTGTAAGTGGATTTTTTCCCCTTTATATATATAATAGAGGTGGCGATCCAAAGACAGGATGTAAATGTCCTCTATTTCTGAACGGTCTTGTTTGGCTCCTCAAACTCTCTCCTTGGTTGCTACTACAATTCACTACCGATAGTCTTTTTTTCGTTTAGTGACCGTTCTAGGTTACAACGGCGCTGAAGACAAATGACTTACGCCCACTTTTCACACTTATGACCATTATAGCGTATCCACGGTCACGTGATCAAAATTTGGATGCTGGGCAACTGGCATGTACTTATGACTGTTGCAGTGTCCCTGGGGGGTGTGTGTCACGTGATCCCTTTTTGAGACCTTCTGACCAGCAAAGTCAATGGGGAAGCCGGATTCACTTCGCGACCGTGTTACTAACTTAAAAAACTACACTGGTTCATTTAACAACCGGTGGCAAGAAAAGTCGTAAAATGGGGGCAAAACTCACTTAACCGCTGTCTTGCTTAGCCGTGGAAATTTTGGGGCACGGTTGTGCTTGTAAGTCGAGGACAACCTGTGTTACAGTTTCAACGTCAGCCTAACCCAATGGTGGCGAACCTATGGCACGGGTGCCAGAGGCGGCACTCAGAGCCCTCTCTGTGGGCACGTGCGCCGTCGCCCCAGTCCTAGGCCTTCAGCTGGGTTTTATAAAACCTTTTCACTTTAGGCCTCCGCCGCCATGTTCAAAAAAAAAAAAAGTTCAATCAATCAGTCAATTTCAACTTCTCGCGGGAAAAAAAAAGATCTCGCAAAGTTGGAATTGATTGATTGAACTTTTTAGTCCCACCCAGTCTGCCGTTACCACCGCAGCCACGCCCACCCAATGGGCCACGCCTACCCAATGGGCCACACCCACCCAGCACCCGACGATACATAAGTGGATTTTGGGTTGCAGTTTGGGCACTCGGTCTCTAAAAGGTTCGCCATCACTGGCCTAACCATCTTGGGTTGGAACGAGAGGAAAGATCAACCATTGCATTTTAAGCGTTTAATAATGGAGCCTTGCACTATCCCAGAGCTGTGTGCCTGAAGCTCTTGCACTGTGCTTAAAGATGACACTTTTATGGGTTGGCTCCCTCCCTTTTTTGAAATCTGAGGATTGTGTATAATCCGTGTCCAAAGAACACGATTCTCGCTGCTTTTTGCAAAAAAAAATGGGGAGGGGCGGGCAAGCCTCTTTTCATCAAAAACACAAACCGTTGTGCCAATTTTCTTTTCATGGAGGAAAGAGAGCTTATGCCAGCAGGTCCCCCCCTTGTGTGCTTATTTTCAGTGCATTTCTAACCTTCAAGCGAAATATCACAGCTGACTTCTGGCACCAGACGGCAAACTCAGCTTGATGCATGGAAAGTTAATACATTCAGGAGCAAAACTTGGAAAGGGGAGGGAGAGAGAGAGAGAGAGAGACATTCCTGACTTTCTCGCAGCTTGCTAATGAGGCCGCAGGATTCAAACAAGGCTCCAACTTATATAGTGGAATGTTGTCACGGAGTCTGTAAAATTGGATCCCGGCTCAACGGGACATCCAGAAATATCTTCCCGAAATAAAGAAGGCTCTCCCTGCCAGATGTGATGTAAAGCTTGCTTTAAGAATAGGGTTGCAGCTCAACCCTTGGCATTGTTTCTGCACAGGGTTGCATGGCCTGGAGCAGTGCCCCCCCCTCCAACCTTTTGGGCACCATTGACCCTGTGGAGAGAGGTTTGTCCATGGACTGGAGGAGCCAGGGGTTTTGCGTGCTGCCTGCATCCCGCGGATGGGGCTTTGCTTCTTTGCACGGACTAGTTTCTGGCATGCTGTGGACCGGTGCTGGTCCACAGATCGGAGGTTGGGGACCCCTGGCCTGGAGCATAGCGCTTAGAAAGCACAGTGGCCTCCCCCTTCAGATGGTCAAGTTCAGCTCTGCTTCTGGTTCTTTGTGGCTTCAGGTCCTTCTTCTTTTTCATTGCATCTTTCCAGCAAAAAGGCCTTCCAAACTGTTGGGGAAAGTTTAGCTCTGTCAAGGAGCATTTCTGCAGATGAATAACAGAACGACAGTGATGGAGGGGACTCTGGAGGTCTTCTAGTCCAGCCCCCTGCTCCTATACCATTCCAGACAAGTGGCTGCCCAGTCTCGTCTTAAAAACCTCCAGCAATGGAGCACCCACAACTTCTGAAGGCAAGCCATTCCAAGGATGACTTGTTCTCACTGTCAGAAAATTTGGTTGCTTCTCTCCTTGATTAGTTTCCATCCATTATTTCTTGTCTTGCCTTATGGTGCTTTGGGAAAAAAAAATAGGTTGACCCTCCTCTTCTTTGTGGTAGCCCTGCAAATATTGGGGGCTAGCAGGTCACCTTTTCACAAACAAAAAAGCTGTTTAGCTTTAAGGCTGTATTACTACTCCAGAATTTGGCTTGCACTTTTTCAAGTTTTCCCCCTTTGTTTTGTTTTGTAGTTGTTCTTAGGGTTTGGGGTTTTTTTTTGTCTCATTTGCAGGATGGTGGAGAAAGACTTTTTAATTTCTATTCAGGATGGTTTGGGACTGACTCTTGTAAAGTGGCAAAGGATACCATTCCTGGGTGTGTTTTCTGTTGCATCCTATCGGCCTCCAGCTTCTTTGGCTGTTCATGTTTCTCCACCTGTAAAGCTGTGTTATTGCTTTGGGTTTAATGGAAGTATAGGAGGTCAAGAGGCTGGAGGGAGAAGCATTATTATGAAAGTGCCATATTTTATTTATCTATCTCAGTGATGGCGAACCTTTTAGAGACTGAGTGCCCAAACTGCAACCCAAAATCCACTTATATATCACCGGGTGCCGGGTGGGCATGGCCCGCTGAGTGGGTGTGGTCCACTGGATGGGCATGGCTACGGTGGTCATGGCAGATGGGTTGGTGTGGCCAGGGTGAGCGTGGCCAGTTCGATGTTGCTCCTGGGGAGAGATGCCTGTGGGGGCCGGGCAGGGTTGGGGAGATCCAGGGGGTCTCTGGTGGGTGGGGTGGTGGGCAGGAGGCTCATCCTGTGGGGTGAGATGAGGCAGGGAGGGGCGGGGGTGCCATTGTCACAGGGCCAGGCAAGGCAGGGGCCGGGGTGGCTGCTGCCTGACACCATCGGCCCCCGCACACAAAGGCCAGCGAGCGCATGGGTGCTGGGATTCATCCAGCCACGTGGGACCTCGGGGACTTTGTGGGCGGCTGGTTGAAGAGGACGGTTGCCATCTCCGGGGCATGGCGCACGTGCCCATAGAGAGGGCTCTGAGTGCCGCCTCTGGCACGCGTGCCACAGGCTCGCCACCACTGATCTATCTAATAACTAAACAAGGTCATGAAGATCCAACCTCTGTTTCTCTTCTGAAAACACGCAGACACACATCCTTCCTTTTCCTCCAATCAAAGGAGAACAGCCAGGGGAAAAAAACGCAAGAGTCGCTTTTGGCACTGCACAAAATTCTTTTTCCATATCAGAAAGAAGTAAGCCCCATTAAACTCAAGCTGTGTTAGAACATGAGCAGAATGTTCAGGAATTTTAAAAGTCATCAGATAACCAAGTTTGGGTCAGTGTTTTAGTTCAGGAAGCACAAGTCAAATCAGCTTGTATCGGAATTTGCACAGATTAAATTCCTTCACCATCCCTGTGGGTCAGGAGTCATCGTTAACTTTTTGGACAAAAATAAGCACACAAAATGGGTAGGAGTATGACTTACAAATTTTGGGGTAGAATTGGTGGAATGAGGTATCCATTGTCGTAAGCCAGTTTCAAAATCTAGATAATAGTCTTGGTGCATTTTCTACATCAGGGCTTGAAAGCATAGGGTGTATCAGATTTTTGGGGATGTCAAGAAGGATTCAAAGCTTTGCGGGGGGGGAGAGGGGATGGTTCCACGCAAGTGGCAGCAAGTGTGCACACACACACAGCTCCATTTGCATGAGTGGTATGCACGTGTGTCCACCGCTCATGCAAATGGAGTGTGCATGCACATCCTTGCTGCGCGTGCAAGTGGGTACACACACGTGTGCTCCCGCTGGCTGTTTCCACGTCCCAGTTGCAAACACCTCACGGCCCACTGGTGGGCTGCAGCCCAGAGATTGGGGAGGTGTCTTTTCTTGAGTATGAGATTATTTCCTAAAGAATTTACTTAGGCTCTGAGTTTTATTATTGCAAGAAAGCTAAGAATGCTGATTCAGTCACTCAGCAGCCTTTTTCTAATGCTCTTCAAAATGCTGGTACACTGGTTTTGACATCTAGCAATAGCACTTAGACTGGGATACCACTTCATAGTGCTTTACAGCCCTCTGTAAGTGGTTTACAGAGTCAGCATATTGCCCCCAACAATCTGGATCCTCATTTTACCAACCTTGGAAGGATGGAAGGTTAAGTCAACCTTGAGCTGGTCAGGATCGAACTCCTGGCTATAGGCAGAGTTAGCCTGCAACACTGCACTCTAACCACTGCGCCACCACAGCTCCTAGCAACTGTTTCTGCTGCATATGCCATGAAATGCTCAAGGAGGCACACATAATACACTTCCCTCCAATGTTATCTACAAAACAACCCTATGATGTGGCTTAGGCTGTGACAAAGATTACCCAAAGCTAGCTAAGTGGGAGTTTAAACTCAGGACACCTTTGTTTATAGGCCAGCATTTTAACCTCCACAGCATACAGGTAGCCAGCAGTCTCTGTTGCTCCAATTGTGCTGAGCTGGCAGGATCTATCTTGGCATTCATTAACAAGATTTTAATCCCCTCCTTTCCTGGCTGACCTCTGTGCTAATAGCTTGATGGAAAAAGTACCGTATTCCTAACAAGAGACAGATAGCTGTCTAAGGTCAAAACCAGCCATATTCCCTCTCATGAAGGAGTTCAAACTTTTTCCAGATGTGGAAATTTTGAGCTGGCCTGATTTCTGCCTGTAGCATGATGGCTCAGAAAAATCACATATTTTCTGAGGGGTACAAATGTAGAGGTTGGAAAAAAAGACAGATATAAAATTGCAGTGTATGGCTTCTGTCCCAATTTTTCTGACCTTTTTGTACAATTTATTTTCCTGCTCCAAACTTTTTCCTTCTGCCTAGTCTCTCCTTGACATGCTTCCAACGTTTTATTCTCATTGTTTATTCCTTTACAAGTCTGGTTATTCCTCTGTTCCCCACTTAATTTTTGATTGAGGAGAGGGAGCAGATAATTGACTCTCATCAGCATACAGCTAGTTGGTCTAGTAGTTAAGGTGCCAGGAGACTGTGAGTTCTAGAAACCAGGAGATTGTGAGTTCTAGTTCCGCCTTAGCCATGAAAGCTAGCTGGGTGACTTTGGACCAATCACCAGGAGACTGTGAGTTCTAGTTCTAGCCATCTATAGAACACTATAAATTAACAATGTCAGCTTCCTATGAAGAAAACGTATACAAAATGCTCTTCCCTCCCTTTTGCTGACTGTATCTCCCATCCCAGTTCTCCAAGACTTAAGTCTTGATTATTTACTACTAATTTTCTACCCCATCTGGAAAAAGACTGGATGCTCCTGGAGGTCAAAGTGCTGCAGACCACAAGCTTTGAAAATAGCTGACTCAGCCTCCTGTTGCATCCAGCCTCAAGAGCAACACCTTCTCTCTTTTTTTGTATAAACTTTATTATTTTTTATAGGGTTAGAAATGAGGTGGGCTTGGGCTTGGGCTTGGGCTTGGGGTTAGGGTTAGGATTAGGATTAGGATTAGGGTTAGGGTTTTTCCAACACCTTTCCCCATCACTGCATTAATTCTCTGCTCAGTTATGCAACTCACCATTGATCTTGTAGTCCCAGTCTCCTGGTTTCTAGTCAGCGCTTCCTGTGATGCACAATGGAAAATCTCAACCCTGAATCCTAGCCAGTTACATATACTGTATCTTGATTCCCCCATGCTTATGGGTTGCTTTGGCACCTATAGCAAGCATCCTGCTTCCTGCCATAAGGACTAAACCAGATGTGCTATTGGAGATTGATGTTCAGAATATTCTATTCCAGGGGTCTTCAAACTTGGCCCTTTTATGACGTTGTGGACTTCAACTCCCAGAATTCCTCAGCCAACATGCCCGGCTGAGGAATTCTGGGAGTTGAAGTCCACAACGTCATAAAAGGGCCAAGTTTGAAGACCCCTGTTCTACAGAATTCAGTTGGCTTTCTACAAAAGGATGTTGAGTGGGGAAACCAGGAAGGGATTCTGATTATATGGGACCATTGTGAGGGCAGCACTTCCTTCCCTTGCTGTTCTTAATATCCAAAATTGTGTCAGTGTTATCCGAAGAGGTCTGGGTGTAGGAAATGACCAGGCTGAGCCTGAGGGAGGTGGACAAACATGTCATCAGTCATGAGTCCCTTCATGCTGTAAGAGATCTAAGTCCAACCCACCTTGAATTCCTTTCTTAGCCCCCTGCTAATTTCCCTTGACCGTTAACGGTTCAGATTCTTGTAGAAAACTTAGGCTTCCAATAAATCTTTATAGCCTGGATCGCCTGATTTCCCTGATGCTTGACACTTATAATGATAATTCTGTATGTTTTTCCCTTCCCCAGCATCCCAGTGAAGGAAATATATAGGTGTGCAAATAGGAAAGAAGGTGTTGGATTGCAGCAGGAATTATTATGGTTGTTGTTATCATCATTGTGATGTAATTTTAGGTCCAAGAAAGATAAGGGAGTTTTATTACTTTTCTCCCTTCTTCAGTAAGTTATGGGAACCAGCTCTGAAAGTGGCTTTATCCCTTTCATGTGTGGTTCAAGCTAGAAGGGTGTAAGTGGCTTGAACAACCTTTGAGTCACGTTGAGGGCTGTTGTCCAAAGCATCTGGAGAGTTTGCCAGACCCTGGATTAGTGAATGCATTGTAAACTATGGTTTGGGAGCTGGCTTGTTTCCAGAAAACATTGTAGCAGCAGTTGGTTTGGTTTTGGCTAGCATAACAAGCTGTGGTTAGTCCATGATGAAACTCTGCAAACTCTTTCTCTGAATATTTTGAGAAGAAAGGGAAGAATAAAATCAACATTTCCAGTGCCTTGGTTTCAATACATTAAACATTAGTTTGTTTCATGTGAATATTGGGCAAGGCTGCTTAAAGAGTTAATAATTAATAATGTGATTGGATTTGGGCTTAGCGTTTTGTACGAATCCAGCTATTGTGGTTAGTCAACTGTGGCTTAAGATTTAGTGGGAGAAGGAGTCCACAATTATTTAGAGTGTGCTTTTGCGTGCTGGATGAGCCACATGCTTTTTACACTGGATAAATTTAAGAACGCAAAATCTCAGTTTCTATTTGGCTATTTATACCCTTCCTGATTCTGTTTCAGTTGATATGCTTAAAACTATCAGAAACATAAGGTAGTTGCATTTCCTCAAATCAATCTCGAACTCATTGTTCCACAAATGAGATCTGGTGTAGCAAGTTTGCTAACTAGGATTCAGTAAAAAGTAACTATAAATATACACTGTGTTGATTTTACATGCCTTATAACATTTTATAAACCGTCCATCAGAAGTAAACAGTATGACGCACACACATAGACACACGTAAACAACTTTGTTTTTAAGGACATACGCTGTGATTTTAATGTTACTTTCAAGCAGTTCCCAACTTTCCTAGAAATAGTCTTTATTGGAATGCTTGGCACGAGAAAATTGGTATAGTATATTTCAATGGTGTTTAGATTATAAAGAAAAAAAAACATACTAACATGGTAATTTTGGTAGATTCACCATTTTCCGTTCCAATGTCTTTGTTTAGACTTTACTAAAAGCAATACTGAATTATAGCAGAATAAATTTTAGCCTGCCTGAAAAGTTTTATGGATGATTGCATGTGTTTTCTACAATTATTGCCTTGGGGGGGAAAGAAAGAAAGAAAGAAAGAAAGAAAGAAAGAAAGAAAG
>NW_015387219.1:613434-624502 GCF_001527695.2 Protobothrops mucrosquamatus
TCTCTCTCTCTCTCTCTCTCTCTCTCTCTCTCTCTCTCTCTCTCTCTCTCTCTCTCTCTCTCTCTCTCTCTCTCTCTCTCTCTCTCTCTCTCTCTCTCTCTCTCTCTCTCTCTCTCTCTCTCTCTCTCTCTCTCTCTCTCTCGGTCTACAAAGATTTGTAGTTCTTCTAGCTTGCATCAGAAACAGGATTTCCCCAATATGAATTGGGCAGCCTTTGTGCTGATCACAAAACTTCCTTTTTCCGTTACAAGATAGCCAACACTTGTGATCTGCTGAAAATTAAAGTTAAAAGAGAGAGAAAAAAGGTAAATGGGATAGGAGGCGGCACATGTATCTTTATTGAGTGTAAGTTGGATGTAGTTACTAAATTATACTCCTCCTTAAGCAAACACTTAACTGGCTTCCTACAAATGCATCTTCATACAGAAAGTTTGTTTAATCTCAGTAGAGACAAAATAACTCCAGTTGCTTCTTTCTGTCAACTTGTCCTAAAGCAAATGTACCTGGATATTTTTCTTTTGGTGCAAGGATCATACATGCTTCGTATGTAGCAGAAGACTTTAATTCCAATGTGTGACATCTTTCTTTAAAAAAATATAGATAAGATGTGATGGTAAATATTACAGATTGTGACTTGTGGAGCATATTGTCTATCAAAGGCAGGAAGTTCTAGGTTGGTTCTAGGCTAGTTGCATGAATAACCTCATGTAGCATAAAGTGCTCAATAAATAAAGTGTACTTTCCAAGAGACCAAAGTTTCTACCAAGAATGTCTTCTTTATCCAGATCTTGAATACTAAAGGTGTTAGGCTGGGAATTTCAAGAGATCCCATCAAGTAAAACTTTTTTTTTAAATGGTTAGAATTGTAACAAGTCTACCACATCCAAAATCTTTCCCAAATAGTTTTGATCGCAAGATCGGCCAGTCTCCTCGCCACATGCAGAACTCTGTCTGTTAGTCTTTAAGCATGTGCTTTTAATTATTGCAAGTTTAACAACAACAACAACAACAACAACAACAGAGCTGAAAAAGAGAAGCCCCTCCCTCTCTTTTCCCTCTTTTTGCTTTCAGCTCCATATTCTGCTGTAAGAGAAACTTCTGTGTGTGTGTGTGTGTGTCTCTCTTTCTTCTCTCTCTCTCTCTCTGTCTCTCTTTCTCTCTCTCTCTCTCCTTTCTTCTGCGTTCAGATTCCTATTCTGCTGTAAGAGAAGACCCCCCCTTTCTTTTTCTTCTGCTTTCAGGTCCATATTCTGCTGTAAGAGAAGCTTCTCTCTGTGTGTGTGTGTTTCTCTCTCTCTCTCTTTCTCTCTCTCTTTCTCTCTTTCTCTCTCTTTCTCTTTCTCTCTCTCTCTCTTTCTCTCTCTCTTTCTGCGTTCAGCTTCCTATTCTGCTGTAAGAGAAGCCCCCCCTTTCTTTTTCTTCTTTTTTCAGCTCCATATTCTGCTGTAAGAGAAGCTTCTCTCTGTGTGTGTGTGTTTCTCTCTCTCTCTCTCTCTTTCTCTCTCTCTTTCTCTCTCTCTTTCTCTCTCTTTCTCTTTCTCTCTCTCTCTCTTTCTCTCTCTCTTTCTGCGTTCAGCTTCCTATTCTGCTGTAAGAGAAGCCCCCCCTTTCTTTTTCTTCTGCTTTCAGCTCCATATTCTGCTGTAAGAGAAGCTTCTCTCTGTGTGTGTGTGTTTCTCTCTCTCTCTTTCTTTTCTCTCTCTCTCTCTCTCTTTTTCTGCGTTCAGCTTCCTATTCTGCTGTAAGAGAAGCCCCCCCCTTTCTTTTTCTTCTGCTTTCAGCTCCATATTCTGCTGTAAGAGAAGCTTCTCTCTGTGTGTGTGTGTTTCTCTCTCTCTCTTTCTTTTCTCTCTCTCTCTCTTTTTCTGCGTTCAGCTTCCTATTCTGCTGTAAGAGAAGCCCCCCCCCTTTCTTTTTCTTCTGCTTTCAGCTCCATATTCTGCTGTCAGGAGTGGCAAGTTGGTAGAAATCAACTTTAGGGGTGGGGGGTGGTGGAGGTTTCCTGCCCCTCTCCATCCTGCTTTCTGACAGAGGGAAGGCATCCCCTCCACCCCCATCTGTTTTTGGGGGTCAGCTCCGAGGAAGTTTATTGTTTTAGCAGCCCCATTTCTGGAACTGTTATTTGTTCAAGTGGATTCCAGCACGCTTGAGAAAATAATCCTGTGTTTTCCTTTCAGCTCCTCCGTTTGAGATTAAAGAAAGAAGGAACATTCCCTAAGCAAATGAGCTCGGCTGCACGATAGGCTGGCCGGTCATTCCTAGAAGGCTTGCAGTAGGGCCCTAGGAGATTGTGTGCCTAGCAATTAAGTGGCATTAGTTTCAAGCTGCTGGAAATGGGAGGTGACTCAGTGTGAAGATGGTGTGTTGCTTGCGAGGGATGGGCTCAAGGTGGGCAGCAATGCTGCATCAGCACCGTTTAGTCAGTGGCTCTGATCAAATCTAATCTAACGGCTTGCCTGCAGAAGTGGTGGGTGCTCCATCAAGAAGAGGTTGGGCAGCCATTTGCCCAGAATGGTATATGGTCTCCTGCTTGAGAAGGGTATTAGACTAGAAGATCTCCAAGGTCCCTTCCAAACTATTGTTCTATTTTCTAATCCAGGGTCCCCAACCCCCAGTCTGTGGACTGGCACCAATCCTTGGCAT
This sequence comes from Protobothrops mucrosquamatus, assembly GCF_001527695.2. Lineage (NCBI taxonomy): Eukaryota > Metazoa > Chordata > Lepidosauria > Squamata > Viperidae > Protobothrops > Protobothrops mucrosquamatus. The sequence goes on from NW_015387219.1 coordinate 616,078, forward strand.
GCCAGAAACTGATCCGCGCAAACAAGCAAAGCCCCATCCGCGGGATGCAGGCAGCACGCGAAACCACGCCCCCTCCGGTCCACGGAAAAACCTCTCTCCATGGAACTGGTGCCCAAAAGGTCACTCTTCTAATCTACTACTAGGGGAATGTCCCAGAGGTGCATTTATTTTAAAAGCAACTGGACTCGCTGGTTTTTCTTTAAGACATTGATTTTATATTTCCTTTAAGACATTTCACTTCTCATCTTCTTCAGTTCTAACTAACTGGTGGGGAAATCAAGTTAGTTGGAACTGAAGAAGCTTCTTGAATGAGAAGCAAAACGTCTTAAAGAAAAATCAGCAAGTCCCGCTGCCTTTAAAATAAAAGCGCCCTGGGGACAACCACGATCTGGATGAATGAGAACCTCCATAGATATTTACCAGAGGAAGCCCACTGACTCTTGATTTGGCTGAACTGTAGCTTGATGACGCTTCTCAGCTTTAGAATCTTCTGGGGCTTTTCTTCTTTCCTTCTGAGTTCGTATGTTGTTTGAGGGTTATCTTTTCCCAGAGTCCACTAGGCAAAAGATGAGAATGGTTAATACCAATCCTGAAGTATCTGGTAGGACATTCTGTTGGAGATGGCTTCTTGCTTGCTCGTTTGATCTGTCCTCTGGCATACAACGGATTCTGAGCATCCTTGATGGCTTTTGATGTTTCAGCTTCCAGCTCTTCTTCTAGATTAAAGCCCTCCTCATTTCCTTTTTGCAGCAGCAAACATATTTTGGAAAGGTTTTTGGCTGTGGTTTGTTCTCCAAGCTTGTTTCAATATAATTTCTGAACGTTTCGTTACCAAAGTAGGTAACATCATCAGCAAAATTTTCTTGTCCTATTCATTTTGGAAAGGCTAAGCATCTACCTAGATGATGCGGGCTAGTAATGTGGCTGTCCTAAGAAGGAGGGCTGAGCAAGACAAAACAAGATGATCAAGGCAAAGATTTCATTTTTAACCACTTCTTGGGCAAGACTCCTAGTGAGGTTTTCCATCTTAAAGTGTTTGGGGCTGTGCATTTCAGACAAGTTATTATTAGCTAACTTAATCTGTACACCCCAGAATCTGCGGGCATCGGTTTCCACCGAAGCCCAAACAGTCTCCTATCCCAAACCAAGAGGAGCTATTTTAAAAACAAGGGCTGCACTCAGTGGTGGAAAGGGAGAAAGAACCTGGAATCACAAGAGGGCTTTGTGGCTGAAGAGATCTTTGGGATCATAATTTCTTACTTTTTTTTTTTAAACTTCTAATAACAGAACACAGAGAAGCCGAACTGAAAAAAAGTCGTGGTTGCGATAATGAAGTGCCCAAGGTTCCATTTGGAGTCTAATGTATCTCTTGAGATACGCTGGGCAAGATTACCAACATTTTGGCTTGATATCAAGATGCCCAACATTCTTCCTAGCACAATAAATGAAGCTGCATAGTTTTCATTGTCACCCTAAAATAGTAGTGGATGGAAGAAACAATATAGACAGGTAAATACCTGAATTTTTTTTTGCCATATATACTTGCGGAAAAACTGAGAATTTTAGATTCAAAGATATACCCAAGAAGTTGAAATCAGTTTGTCTGCAGGATGGGCTTATTTGTGAATATACAGGTAGTCCTTGACTTACAACTGTTCATTTAGCGCAGGGGTAGGCAACCTTGGCTCTTTTATGACTCATGGACTTCAACTCCCAGAATTCCTGAGCCAGCATGGCTCAGCTTGGAAACCTCTCCCTTTCCCCTCAGCATGGCTGGCTCAGGAATTCTGGGAGTTGAAGTCCACGAGTTATAAAAGAGCCAAGGTTGCCTACCCCTGATTTAGCGTAACCATTTAGTAAATGTTTACTTACTGAAAAAAGTGACTTAAGACCATTTGTCACACTTATGACCATTGCAGCATCCCCATGGTCAAGTGATGTATATTCGGATGTTTGACAACTGGCTCACATTTATGACGGTTGCAGTATCCCAGGGTTGTGGGATGCCCTTTTGCAACCTTCTGTCAAGCAAATTCAATGGGGAAGCCAGATTCACTTAACAACTGTGTTACTAATTTAACAACTGCAGTGATTCCGTTAACAACTGTTGCAAGAAAAGTCTTTAAATGGGGCAAAGCTCACTTAACAAATTTCTCACTTAGCAACGTAAATTTGGGGCTTAATTGTAATCATAAATCGAGGACTACCTGCACATACTTTTTTTTAAAGTATTCAAGTATACTCACAGATAAGCCTTCCTTCAAACATTTAACTGAAATGCCGTGAAAAATGCACCACCATAAGCCAATTGTGAAAATTAAAACGTAATAATTTTGAGGATCGCTTTATCCGTGGCTCTTCATATCTGCAAGAATATATACAGTATTTTTTCCCTTTCTAGTGCCTCTTCACCCCTTCCTTCTGTTGCTTATTTTTAACCTAATGAGTAATCGGTAATGACAAGGTATGGAGAGGGGTTGTCTGGGAAGATTCAGCTTTGGCTCACGTGAAAAATATGAATAAAACTGCTTAGGTGATGACTGAATCAGGGCAGAGAGCTTGATAGTTGGGCAGACAGCGCCAAGCCAGCGTTGCGGAAAAAAGATTTCCCTGCTAGGATGTATTTGGGATGGGACAGGGAATGAAACAGCCAGTATTTATGATCGAATTTGGGTCAGTTGCCAGGACCAGAAATTTACTCTTCTGAGCTTTTGGATCATGCTGGAAGCCCATCTTAGGGAACTTCTCTCTAATGGAATATGTGCTTTGGGATGTTCTGTGAGTTGTGTTTATATGATGCCTTCCTATTGGTTGATGGCTGGTAATTGGCTGTTGTTTCCTTGTGCTGCCAAGCCCTCAACCTCTAAGTAGGTGATAAGCTGAAGGTAAACCAGCACTCCTGTTAACGGACAAGGGGCCCATTTCCTAGGCTTCAATCATTTCCCTATCTTATCTTTGTACCTGCATGGCCAACAATCTTAGAAGCTGCGAAATTGACGGTGTGTCCTTGTTCATTTCAATGTGAGACTACCAATAAGTTTGGGTCTTCTTGTCTGACCACTTGCTCGTGTTCTTGCAGTCTTCCTCCAGTATTTAAATTAAACTAAATTCCACCAGTATTTAAAACAATTCCATCCAGTTTCCCCAGTCTGGTCCCCTAAAAACTTCCCAAATGCTCAAATGTGTATTAGAAATGGACACTACTGTAATATAAATCACAGGCTCAATAGCCGAAGAAGGTGTAACGTGTTAGCTAAAAGTCCTAGTGATAGGATCTGAGCATCCCCATGGTTTGGGTCTCCTGGCATTATTATGTTTTAATTCATAGTAGTATAGAAGTAGATCCAGTTTGGTCTGGTGGTTAAGACACCAGGCTAGCAACCAGGAGACTACGAGTTCAAGACCTGCCTTTGGCATAAAAGCTGGCCAAGTGATTTTGGGCCAGTCAATCTCTCACGGCTCATGATGTCAAGCTTTGCGACCCCCAACAATCTGTGGCTGGTCAATTCTTGTTGCAACCACTGGATCAACAGTCTGTTGATCTGAAAAAAAGGGGACCCTGCACTTGCCTGGAAAAATGTTAGGAAGAAAAAAAAAGTAGCTATAGAAATGTTACTTAAGGCAGAGGTCCCCAACCTTTTGGGCACCAGGAACCAGTTCCATGGCGAGAGGTTTTTCCGTGGACCAGAGGGTGCGTGGTTTTGTGTGCTGCCTACACTCCACAGATAGGGCTTTGCTTGTTTGTGCAGACCAGTTGCTGGCATGCTGTGACCCGGGACTGGGCCACGGACCGGGGGTTGGGGACCCCTGACGTAAGGATCGGATGAGATATATACCGTAGATTTCTCTCCTTTGCCAGATCTTTAGATTGAATTGATGGGGGCCTCCTTTTCCTTTAATAGCTCCATGTTTTTTATGGCAGCATAGCTGTTCCAATCTAATTTTTATGCTTGATGATCCATATTTATATCTATCCAACTAGGCACGCACTACAGGGTCCGTTTGATTGCAGCTGCAAATAATCCTATGTAATATATGTGAAATGAAGCCAGTGAGTCAAATATCAGCAGATCTGGGGCCAGAAAGCACCATTATGTCAACATAGATCAGATGTCTCCTGACTCCTTAAGAGGAGATGGAAGGAAAAAGCCCAGAAATTAATTCCTGGAACACAGACTTCTATATAGACTCTGATTTCCCCATACTGCAAGGAAAACATCTGTGGATATATGGCTTCTTTCTGACCTACAATAAACTTCTCCAGTTTTACTTGAAGAAGTCTGCAGCTAAGCTCCAAGTTCTGATTAAGGCATGCCTGGAAAGACAAGATTTATAATCTTTTATTTGTAATTGTTCCTGGTGATCCTTCAGCATCACTTCTGGGACCATTAATTGTGCTTCTTGCACAATCAGATCTCATTCCTGCTAGAGGAAATTACCGTACATTACATTGATGACTGGTCTTTCTAGTTAAGAGCTGTCATCATTAACTACAAAATCTCCAGGATTTCAGATGGGAGTTTTTCTGAGGTTTATGCCAAGGATTGAACCTTGGTCCTTTTAATGGAAAGTATGTGCTTTATCATTGAACTGTGGTCCTACGAATCCTCTAGAAAATTAGAATAGAATAGAATAGAATAGAATAGAATAGAATAGAATAGAATATGGAGTGGAGTGGAATGGAATGGAATGGAATGGAATGGAATGGAATGGAATGGAATAGAATAGAATAGAATAGAATAGAATAGAATAGAATAGAATAGAATAGAATAGAATAGAGCTGGAGAACCTATACCATCTCAGAAAGGTGATTGTCCAGTCTCTTCTTGAAAATTTCCAGTGATGGAGCGCCCACAATTTCTGGGGGTAAGTTGTTCCATTGTTTGGGATAGACACACACACACACGCACGCACACACACACACACACACTTTGTAGCCACTGAGCTGTGCTAAGAATGGGAGAAGCTGTTTATTTGAGGTCCACTCCCCTCTTCCTTTTCACTGGTTCCTAGGTCAATCCTTTTATATCTGTCCATTGAAGTCAATGGCACAATAAAGGGGAATAATGCGTACAAAACCTCCAAATACAATTTTCAGGAATTATCATTTAATTAACCTTCCTTTCTACCTTTAGTGCTCCATCCGATCATTGAATCAATCGGAATAGAGCTGGAAGGGACCTTCTATCTAGGTCTTCTACCCCAACCCCCTACTCAAGCAGAAGACCCTATATTATTTCAGACAAGTGACTGTCCAGTCTCTTCTTAAAAAACCCTCGGTGAAGAAGCACCCACAACTTCTGATGGCAAGCTGTTCCACTGGTTTTCCATTGGAAAGTCTGAACAATATCTTGGGTGGAGCCTCCTCCATTGTGGAACTCAAGAGTCCTTCACAAAAAAGTAGGGATGCAAAAATGCCAACCAGGAAAACAACATGCCTCCAATTGAAGAGTTTCGGTCTCCAGATTGGAAAAGAACCNGGGACTGGCCTAGGGGAATTTTTAGAGGGGTTTTATTCATATTTTAATTAGACAACATTTAAATATTTCTTTTTAACTAATTTTAAATTTTGTAATTGTTTTTGATGTATTTTTAAATTGATTGTCAGCCGCCCTGAGTCCGCAAGGAGAAGGGCGGGATATAAATTCGATAAATAAATAAATAAATAAATAAATAAAAAAAGAGAATAGAAGCAGGAATGTTTCTCTCCCTTTGCCCTTTGTGTCCTCTTCATTGTCCTGCCTACAATGCCAGAGGATGGGTGGAGGGACCCATGAAATCGCTGGGAAGGAAGTGCAGAGCTGTGTCCTCTTTCGCTAAGAGGTAAAGACAGGATCTTGCCATGTAGACCTTTAGTGAGCAAAATTCAATGGGTTTGCATTCTCCCCTCCTTCCTTGCTCAGCTTGGAGTGCCAACTTAAAAAAACTTTAAAAAAAGCTTCAGACAGGAAGGCGGTGCAGAGAGTGGTGAGAATGGCCGAAAAGATCATTGACGGTTCCCTCCCTCCCATCCAGGACATAGCACATAAGCGCTGCTTGAGCAGAGTCCGTAAGATTATCTGGGACACTACACATCCTCTTCACAACCTGTTTTCCTTGTTGCCTTCTGGGAGGAGGGGGCTCCGTGGTATCCGAAGCAGAACATCCAGATTCAGCCAGAGTTTCATTCCATTCAGCATTAACCTTGTGAACTCTCACGCTTCCTCCTTCCGTTATATATTCAAGATGGACTATATTTAATATTTATTGGCTACATATATGTAGAGATGTGGGTCTATACATATGTTGTTCGTAGTATGTTTAGGTGTGTGTCATGTATGTGTTTCACTTTGAGAGCGGGCAACTAAATTTCATTTTTGATGTGTGCCATTGTGCCCACAGTATAAAAATGACAATAAAGGTTATCTTATCTTATCTGAAAGTGCATCTGATGGGTCTGAATCTCTTCTGAAAATGAAGCTGGAGCTCCTTAATTGTTTTAGGTGGCTTGGAAGTGGATAGTTCTCTTTGTGCCTGCAATCTTTTTGNTCTTTGTGCCAGCCCCTCAAATACTGGAATACTGCTGTAATGTCACCCCCTAGTCCTTCTTTTCTCTAGACTTGCCATATACCCAATTCATGCAACCTTTTTGTCTCCAGGCCCTTAATCATCTTAGTTGCTCTTCTTTGCACTTTTTCCTAAAGTCTCAACATCTTTTTTTGTAATGTAACCAAAACTGGATGCAGTATTTCCGGTGTGGTCTTACTAAGGATTTATAAAGCTGTATTAATACTTCACATAATTTTGAATCTATGCCTCTGTTCATACAACCAAGGATTGTATTAGCTGTTTGGCTACTGCCACACGCTGCTGGCTCATGTTTAAGTGATCATCCACCAGGACTCCAAGGTCCCTCTCACAGTTACTGTTTTTGAGCCAGGTTTCATCTAATCTGCCCTTGTACCTTTGGTTTTTCCTACCTAGGTGTAAAAAATGTGCCTCTTAGCTCTTTGAAACCTGCTTCTTTTACTTCCATGCAAAATATCTTCCCCTATTGGTTTCATCTCCCAGTTATCTCCACTTCTAACCCTACTTGACTCATTGGCCTTATAATTGTTGCTTGGGGTTGTTTGTTTATTGCCAGAGTAAAGGCTGCCAGTTGCAAGGATCTCTTCAGCTATCTGGGTAATGGGACATGGAGTCAAAACATACAAATGGGAAGCTTGAGGGCAATTCTATCCAACCCCCTCCTTGCTCTTTCATTTTGCCTATTGACAATATTTGATTCTGTGTCCTAATTCCGCTGCTTAGCTATAAGCCCCTCAGAGCGATTCAAGGTTAATGAAACGCCAGTAAAAAAAGACTCTCTGTTGCAAAGAACAATGAAAGCGGTCAAGATAATTGGTAGTTTGAAAAATAAAAAAAACAAGTGAAAAAAAACAAGCCGTTAGGACAATGTCTCTAAAATGGCCCAAGTTCCAATGTATGTTTATTTAAGTTAAACCAAAGAAAGCGCCATTAAATAAACAGTCAGTTCTGTTTGAAAGGGGGAAGAAAAACAGGGTGCCAATCTGAACTCTGGGATGGAGGACATTCTGCAAGTTAGGCCTGGGTGTTGCTGACTGAACTGACTGATTGCTCAATTAATCACTAAGTCAATTAATGATTTATTTATCAACACAAGCAATTAATTTTTTAAACCTGGAGCAAGGATAATTTTTTTTCCCTCTTCGGGACAATGGCTACATTCCCTCATACTGAGTAAGACTGTCAGCTCTCCCAAGATAGGCCAAACTTGGAAACCAAATAAATACAAGCAAGTTCTACTTTTATTATAAGGTTATTTTAACAGTTTCTTGCAGGTCTGAATACACTTTCCCCCTCCTTATCTTTATTATCATGGGAACTAGGGAAGGTCAAGTCTGAGACACTTTCTCAAATTACATTTCTGCCTTGGGATGCAGATGTCTTTTGTCTGACCATTGACTTGGTTATGCCTCTCCCTCTTGCTCCTCAAAGTACTACTTCCTTCTGCCCATTACAAGGATCATAGTTGGTCCCTTTTGTACACACCACCATCCTTCCTTCTCTTTCTCTTTCTCCTCCCACACCCACGTTCTCCCTGTACCAGGCCAGAGATCACAGCTGATCATAACAATCAACAGTCAAGAATTGGCCACCCCAAATTCAGCTTTCTATAATCTAGTAAGAGAAGTTGAAGTTTTCATTGGGGCAATATGTTGAGGTTTATTTATTTATTTATTTATTTATTTTATTAAATTTATATCCCGCCCTTCTCCTTGCGGACTCAGGGCGGCTAACAATCGAGTAAAAATACACAGATACATTACAAGATTAAAATTAATTAAAAGGAAATATTTAACTGTGATCTAATTAAAATATAATTAAAACCCCCTCTAAAAATTTCCCCTAGGCCAGTCCTGCA
>NW_015387219.1:626333-628620 GCF_001527695.2 Protobothrops mucrosquamatus
CCAGTGTTGGAGCATTCACCGCTTCTGGAGGCAGGTTGTTCCACTGGTTAATTGTTCTAACTGTCAGGAAGTTTCTCCTTAGTTCTAGGCTGCTTCTCTCCTTGATCAGTTTCCATCCGTTGCTTCTCGTCCTGCCTTCAGGCGCCTTGGAGAATAGCTTGACTCCCTCTTCTTTGGGGCAGCCCCTGAGATATTGGAACACTGCTATCATGTCCCCCCCTTCTCTTCATTAAACTAGACATATCCAATTCCAGCAACCGTTCCTTATATGTTTTAGCCTCCAGTCCCCTAATCATCTTTGGCTTGACCTTAAAAGGTTGGCATTTTTTTGAGCTAAGCTCTTGCTTAGAGATTTCTCGGAAGCCTGAAAGCTTCCATGTTGTTTTTGTGAGCATTCATAAAGTCTGGTAAAGTTTTTGCTTCAATACGGGCTTTCTTCCTCAACTTCCAGTTCAGATCAAGGAAAAAAGATTGAAGGAAGACCAAGAGCTTCAAGGGACTGGCTTTGTTTCATGCTCCAGCTTAGAATGACTCAAGGATAGAATGCTTGCTTTTAATCAGGTATGGCACCCTTAGTGTCACACACATGGAAATCTTTAAGACAGAAGGTTCAGGGCCAGAGGAAATTATTAACAAAACAAATAGGAAAAAAGTGGAGGCTCAACTTTCCTATTATTCAGGCCGGAAATTCCAGGGAACTTGCCAAACAGGATGCCTTCTTCTGCCAGCTGCCCCAGGACCACCCTTTAAGTTGTGTTCAGCTTTGTGCAGCCATCAAAATGGGTTACCAGAGAATTCGTACTGTATCTAAAGCTGAGCTTAACTTCTCATGTTACCACACTCCCTAAAAGATGATCCGATTTGCCTTCAGTGGCAACTTCTAAGGGCCGTGCCAGATACTGAATTTTTTAATAGATCTACAACACAGCCATTATTCATCAGTGGTCTGGAACATAGGGAAGATGTTTTTCAAGTTGACACCTTCAATATTTGAAACCAAAGAAACTCTTACTCAAATCTTCCTTCAAGTAATGTCTATTTCAACTGGGTGACTTTTGTCTGAAAAACCAAACATAAAGTCTTTCGATGAAAAATAAAAATGGCATCATGGCATGATATAATAGTTGCAAATGTTATATGGAATTGGATGCTCTACTAGTTAAGACGTTGGACTAAGAATAGAGACTCCCAGGTTTTAATCCCTCCCATATTTTAGTCTTTAGAGTTCACTGGCTAACTTTGGGCCAGTTCATAGTCTTCCAGTGCAATCTACCTCGCAGAATTGTTGGGGCATTCTCTAGAGCAGGGGTAGGCAACCTTGGCTCTTTTATGACTCGTGGACTTCAACTCCCAGAATTCCTGAGCCAGCATGGCTCAGCTTGGAAACCTCTCCCTTTCCCCTCAGCATGGCTGGTTCAGGAATTCTGGGAGTTGAAGTCCACGAGTCATAAAAGAGCCAAGGTTGCCTACCCCTCCTCTAGACCATCTTAAGCTCCTAAATGAAAGGCAGGTTAGAAAACAAATTCATAAATAAAATAATGAATTCTGTAACTGCATAATATTTTGAATTTCTGGGGCTTACCACCGTTTGCTTAACATATGGTATGACTGTGACCTCCCACCTCAATGTTTAAATGGCAGGAAAGAGTGATGAGATGTATGTAGAGAAAGTAGTGTGGGAAAAAAGAGAGAACATTTTTGAGAGAAGGTAGGAACAATAAACAAAATCATGAAAACAACCTAGTCTCTGCTCTTTCCAGATGGAAGTAAAAAAAAAAAGGAGTATTGAACTCCGAGGCATGCAGGGTTAATGCTGGGGTTTGTACTTCGCGGTTCACTTTTCTTCAAATGGAGAAGAAGATTCCAGAGGTGCATGCTTCTTCTCTTGAAATTCCCAGCCAAGGTAAAGATGTGTTAGGGGAAAAAATGCAACAAAGAGTTGCCTTGCAAAATCATGAACCAAACATTATTATTATTACTATCTTTTATTCATTAAACATGAACCTCAGTCAACTGAACATTCAAATTGGCTGGCGCTGATGGTTGACACGGGTTGCTACCAGCATCCTAGGTGTCAACCAGGTACCTCCTTAAAATATAAGATGTTCCAAGTAGCACAGGTTTTTGTAACACTGCAGTTATTGCAGGAAGCTGCAGTTTCTTGATGTATTTTGCAAGGTTTTTGGACATAGTTCCCAGTGCCCCGATGACAATGGGTACCACTGTTACACGTTTCATCCATAATCGCGCAGTTTCAATGGCCAGGTCGCAATATTTCATAATTTTT
>NW_015387219.1:629385-633314 GCF_001527695.2 Protobothrops mucrosquamatus
CTCAGTTATGGTCATGCATCAAGGACAACTAGTATGTGTGCATGCAGAGATCCCATATCTCATATTATGTATATTTCACATTCAAATGGTTCTCTGCTGCATTTCAAGCAAAACCTTTCCAGGCAGGCTGCAACAAATTTGAAAACAAAATTAAATGCATTAGAAAGAAAGAAAGAAACTGTCAAAAGCATCTCACAGCCAGCCTATTGTGATGCTTCTATATCAGGGGTGGGCAACTAGGGCCCCTTTACAATCTGTGGACTTCAACTTCCAGAATTCCTGAGCCAGCCCTAGCTGCCCACCCCTGTTCTATACGAAAGTGATTTAAACAATTAGAAGCATTTAAAAATCACAATAGTATAAAGTTGGGCTGATAGAAACTCGGGCACTGATGGAAAAAGGTGGACCTGAGAAAAATAAAGTCCCTGCACGTTTCATCACGGCCTCCTTGAGAACTACGGTACTTTCCAATGTCATTTTGATTTGATCATTGTCAAGTCAGGAAGTCAATTCAGAAAACAACACAAGGAGAAATGTAAAAGAAATTCCTGAGCATTTGGAAGAAAAGGCAGGACAACACAGAATGCCGCTTCTATTTTTTGCACAGGGAAGAAAAACCTTAAGAAAAATGAAATTATTATTTTTTTTGCAGTTGTTAGCAGCCGCTGTTTGGGAAACGTGGCTGCTACAAGGCCCGTTCAACTTAAAGTTTCCACGAAAAGAAGAATCTGAAGTGGATGGTGAGGTCAAGCTATCAAAAGCTCTGCAGCTGTTTGGTGGCCCTCTTAGCACAAGGCATGCTTGCCAGGGCTAATTGCTCATTAGAAAAGCTTTTTAATGAGAGTTGGAAGAATTGATGGGTGTTCCTTTTCTTTTATATATTTTTTTTTCCTGGCTCCTTTCGGTTGGCAAGTTTTCTGCTTGCTTTGAGAGGAGGTCAAAAGAGGGCTGTTTTTTTGTGATCTTCCCAACTGTTTACTCTGAGAGCAAACTGCCTAATGCCGGTCAAAAACCCTGACTTAACTAGGAGGGGGTACTTGAACCAGACTCCCATACAATGAGGAAGCCCAATGGGAAGAGATGGACCAAGCCTCTTGACAAATGGGGCTGAATAGTGGGGGGTTTGCAGGCCGTTGTGTGGGAGGTCCTAATCCAGAGGCTGCAAACTTTGGCTTGGCCGTGCTGAAAATGAGCATCACAAAAGGGAGATGCATAGAGAGCATTTCCCTAGGACAGGGGTAGGCAACCTCGGCTCTTTTATGGCTCATTGACTTCAACTCCCAGAATTCCTGAGTCAGCCATGCTGACTCAGGAATTCTGGGAGTTGAAGTCCATGAGTCATAAAAGAGCCGAGGTTGCCTACCCCTGCCCTAGGAGCAGCTACATCTTTGGGAGGGGAATAGACAAATATATGGACAAAAGATATACCTTACAATTGATCCGATTCTGAGATTCCTCGTTTCCGGTTCTGTTTGAGAACAAAAACTGACTTTGGTTCCTGTTTTGAGAAAATGTATTCTTGTTAATATTTCAGTGGGCTTCCAAGCTGTTACTGGACTGGCCAACCAGCTTTTGAAAACACACACTTATGCTGCCTATAACTACTGATTATCCCCTCTAAACTCTTGCTTATGACAATTAGATCAGGATGGGAAAAATTGCCTTAAAAACATATATATTATTTGTGCAAAAGTAACTATGCAGATCTCATCTGAATGAATCAAACACGGAGCTGTTTTTTCCTGACCAATGACTTTTCTCTGCATGTTCTAGAGACAGAAATATTGAATGTGGATGTCAAAAAGGTTTTTATTTTTCCTTAAGATCATGCATATGTGCATGTAAGAAAGTGTGTGTGTCTACATTTGTGTCTACGCACACAAACCCTTTCATAAGCGGCTAGGTTTCAGATTTCTATACCCTTCTTCCAACTCTGTTTGGCGTTGGTTTGTTTATCTTTTCAGTTGTGTACTTTTTAGTTTACCTCTGTTTGTTTTGCAATGTTTATTATTCCATTTATTAGATTACGCCTTTGTTACTTCCATTTTGCTTGGCTTTCCGAGCTTATGTCATCCTGGTAAGAATAGCAGTGATGAAAATCTAACCGCATCTCTCAGCCACACCACAGACATTCCCAGCCAGGAATGGTGCAGAGTAAAATAATGGATTCAGATGAAGGGAGAGATGAGATATATGTATAAAAAAATTCCATTAACCAGCTGGTACAGTTTAGATAAGGCCTTTCTCCTCGGTTTCCTTCAGCCACGGAAAAAGCATTGACACCTGGCCTCGGTTCCCCGCTTGTAAATGTTACTATTAACCAGTGGAGCTGATGTAAAAGCAAACCCTATAATGTCTGAGAAGCATTATGCAAATTGTGCTTGCAAAAGAACTGACAGCTAATCGTGACTTCATCAGTTTGAGTTAGGCCTTGCTGTCTTTCCGTTAAACCAGTGGTTCTCAACCTGTGGGTCGGGATCCCATTTGGGGTCGATCGACCATTTCACGGGGGTCGCCAAGCAAGGCTGTCTGCCATTTTTTTTGTTCGCCATTTTTTTTGTCCGCCATTTTTTCCCCCTTTTCCGGCGGGTGCCTTACCTCCCTTGGGCTGGGCCAGCTGGTGGTTGGCCTGCTCCGTCTCTGCCGCTTGCCAGCTACGCCTCGGCCGGCGCAGGGGGCGGAACCACGCATGCGCGGCGCTCCCAGGCAGGGAAAGTCCTCGACTTACGACCGGTTGGGTAGTCCTCGACTTACGACCGGTTTAGTCCTCGACTTACGACCGGTTTAGTCCTCGACTTACAACCGGTTTAGTCCTCGACTTATGACCGGTTGGGGTCGCGGCATTAAAAAGGTTGAGAACCACTGCGTTAAACCATCTACAACCACCCAAAAACACGTGGGGCTGACTAAGGTAGAAATGAACAACATTTAACCTTACCATTAGCATGTGGAAGGGGGAGGGAGCAATGGGGGCCATTATGCAAAAGGCAGAGGACCATGTCATATACGTAATAATAATTATAAAATACAAAGACCTGCAGATAGACATAGAACGACTACGGCAAAAGAAAGCAAAAGGAGTAATAATAGTAATAGGCGCCCTTGGTGCAATCCTAAAACATCTGGAGCACCGCTTGAACACCATCATCATTGACACAATCATCACCAGTCAGTTGTAAAAGGTAGCTTTACTCGGAACAGCTTACATCCTGCGACGATGCCTCTTAATACCTTCACACATCCACATCTGCCTCTGCCAGGTTCTTGGAAAGCACTCAATAGGTGGATAAAACTGCAAATCCCATCTGAAGATCTGGCTGACTGTATGACAAAGCAATAATAATAATAATAATAATTACATACTGATCTGGGAGAAGGGTGCAACTTAGGCTATTCTGAACTGTCAGCATGACCTGTTTTGGAGTTTGATTGGAAGCTGCAAGGCTGATTTGGGGGAAGTTGTGCTTAGAAAGGTTTTGTGGGCTACAAAAAGGAGGATTTGGGGTTCTGTAGGAATGTTTAGCCAGTTTATTTATTCCAGAACTACCGTAATGAATCCATCAGTGAGGACCACACCTCTCTCCCGCTTCTTTAAGCCTGCCTGCGTGGACGACACAAACTACATAACACCTTTCTCTCTTTCTCCAGGATTTTGAGCAATAACAAAATAACAACCCTGAAGAACAGCACTTTTTGGGGACTCCGTGTTCTTGAAAAGCTGTAAGTACGAATTCTTGCTACTTTGTTTTTTTAAACTTCTGGACTACCAGTGGTGATCTCAGGAATTAGTGACTAGACTGTAGTGAAAGCGAACCTGGAGTGGGTGTGGACACATGTATGCACACACCTGTGCCTATGTATCTATGTGTGGAAGTCTCGTATGGCCATAGGAACTGGAAGACAAAGTGTTTAGAAGGGTTTAGAGTTTC
>NW_015387219.1:633563-635246 GCF_001527695.2 Protobothrops mucrosquamatus
ATTCTTGCTACTTTGTTTTTTTAAACTTCTGGACTACCAGTGGTGATCTCAGGAATTAGTGACTAGACTGTAGTGAAAGCGAACCTGGAGTGGGTGTGGACACATGTATGCACACACCTGTGCCTATGTATCTATGTGTGGAAGTCTCGTATGGCCATAGGAACTGGAAGACAAAGTGTTTAGAAGGGTTTAGAGTTTCGGATTAAAGGAAAAACAAAACACAATTGAACTATAACTGCAGATGTTCATTGTCTGCTATGATTCTAGTGTTTGTTTATTGGTGGATCTGCTGGTCTTTATTTGTGTTTGTTGTGCCTTATTGACTACTGCATGTAGGTTCTATTGTGTCTTTCTACTTTGTCCACAGTTAAGAACATTAGAATCAGGAGAAGGGTTTTCTGCCTATTGTTTTATTGAACCTTTTAGAAAAACTAACTGTAGCATAATTCTTGGGCGAGAATTATATGCAGGTAGCCCAGAATAATAGTATTGAATCACAGGCATGTTTAATTAATCAGTAAAAATTCATTATAAGTTGCATTAGAAGAAATACAGTTTTAGATCCTGGGAAGTTATTGTTCCACTGTATTCTGCACTGGTCAGATGTCCTTTTGAGTATCTTGGACGCAGCGTTATAAGAAAGATGGGAGCAGATATACAGAGAAAAACAGTGAAGATGATCAGAAGATGGATAACTTAACCCCAGCAGACAGAGATTTCAAGCAACTTTGGTATTTATGGATCTACCAGCAGATCCTAAATAAGACACTCCTAGACCACAATTGATCTTTCAAAAAGCTACTTTTCCCAGCTGTCCCAAGTTAAATCCCTTATCTAAATTACTTCTCCTGGAAGCTATTCTCAGCTTTTGTGGATCATCCTTTCATTCAAAGGATTTAGCTGCACCTCTAATGTTACAGAGGAGATTTGCCACAGTTGACTCTAGGAAATTTGGGGGGGGAAAACCACACCAGATTGTATTTTTTTTTTTAAAAAAAACACCATAAAGAGAGCGTGGACCTTTATTGTTAGAAACTAAACTTCTGAAGAAAAGGCAGATATAAGTCATGGATTGTTTTGTTTTTTTTTTAAAAAGGTGACCTTTCCCTATTCATTCTCTAAGGTTTATATAATGATCATTTTTAAAAGGGCCTTACAAATTGTGTGAGATATTGCCTAATATTCATGTTAAATATAGGTGCAAAGATTCTGATAGCAACTTTGACCTAAAGATTGAAGAACGCTGCTTTCTATAACGTACATAATTTATACACTCACACTCTTAAAATACTTCTATTTCCTTGTATAGTTTTCTCAAAATCTTGATTTTTTTTTAAATAGGCTTAAAATTGTGTTTATGCGTCATACCTTTTAATGACCCTTTAATCCCTTTATTTGGGCTGGAGTCGGGGCAACTGAATGGAGCTGAGCGTTTACTGGCCGGATGCCCTTCCTGACACCTACTCCAAGTTCACAGCAGATGTTTTCTCCTTGCGTCCTGATAGAGAAACATCTGCTGCTGCCTAGGACTAAACTCTCAAGCTTTCCAAGTGGGAAGCAAGCATCTTCACCTCTAGGCCACTACGCCGCTCAATTTTTAAATATATACATGCAATTTTTGATGGCCCACAACATCAGTTAGAATCATCTAATGTTGTTCATTCTACTTGCTCACCGATGGAG
>NW_015387219.1:635274-649459 GCF_001527695.2 Protobothrops mucrosquamatus
TTTCTCCTTGCGTCCTGATAGAGAAACATCTGCTGCTGCCTAGGACTAAACTCTCAAGCTTTCCAAGTGGGAAGCAAGCATCTTCACCTCTAGGCCACTACGCCGCTCAATTTTTAAATATATACATGCAATTTTTGATGGCCCACAACATCAGTTAGAATCATCTAATGTTGTTCATTCTACTTGCTCACCGATGGAGAAAGGCTATCTTCTGCAATTCTATAGTTACAGCTGCAGCTTACTGCCTCTCTCCTTTTCCTACAGCAGTTCTCTTTAGGGTCCTCCCTCCTCCCCTACCAAAAAAAAAAAAAAAAAAAAGGAGAAGAGAAGGAAGTTCAGTTCCAGATCATATCAACTTCTGTTTTCCTCTTGAGAGGCCCAGGAACCCTCCAAATGAACTAGACAAAGAGTTTTAAAAGGAGGCTACGATCGTGAAAAGCAACTTTCTCAGACCAACAAAGTCAGCTTTCTTATCTGAACTTGAAAGGCATCTCTTTTGTTCAGGCTTTCCATAGGAAGAGATTTACGTCTTCTTCTCCTCCTCTACCTCCAAATCCAGACCGGGAGAAGAAATTGCTTGATACAATTGCACTGAAATTCCTGGTTTGTGGTCTACATGGGCATACCCCTAAGGACAGGGACCTCTTTGCTGTGCTAAAACTGTGAAGCTGAGAGTTTATTTAATGTTCCTTCCATCTCCTTCTCCTCCTTTTCTCCTCCTTTTCTCCTTCATCTTTGCCGTACAGGGTTATCTGCATCCCCTGAGGCTGGAACAAAGTGCTCATTAATGGCAAGGGATTACAGCTTGCCCCACAGGGGAGCTGCTTGCTCTGGAGGAGGGTAGTTGTTAAGAGTTTCTGACTTTCCTGGACTTCCAAGGGAAAGTCTTAGCAATTTGGAACTCTCTGTTAACTTCTTCTCTGACGTTGCTAAGTGGAAGAGAAGTAAGTCCCCACCCCAATTTTCACGCGGCTCCCATCGAGTTTTGTATTTGCTTAGGCCAGGGGTAGGCAACCTTGGCTCTTTTATGACTCGTGGACTTCAACTTCCAGAATTCCTGAGCCAGCATGGGGGAACTATGGCCCCCTCATGACTCGTGGACTTCAACTCCCAGAATTCCTGAGCCAGCATGGCTCAGCTTGGAACCTCTCTCTTTCCCCTCAGCATGGCTGGCTCAGGAATTCTGGGAGTTGAAGTCCACGAGTCATAAAAGAGCCAAGGTTGCCTACCCCTGGCTTAGGCAATGCTTGAACTTGACCCTTTGCATCCCCTTCTCCAACGTCTGTCCTCTTATTGTTATTACAATTCTTCTTCTTCCAGTCTTAAAAAACTGTATCTAATTGGATTGGACCCCCGGGCACACAAAAATCTCTTTAAAGTTTCATTGATTAAGGGAGTTCTGAACAAACAGCCCACCCCATCCCAGTCTGCTCCAGATTGCATTAACCTCATGGTCACCTCTGGAATGTTCAAATTATGCTGGGCGACCAGAGCTGTCAATCAAAAGGTATTGCTATTACGTCTTACGCTACCCATCCCCACCCTGGATTGTGGCTTGGATAGGATGATGGTAAAGTTCTGGGGTGTGGTAGAGGGCAGAATGGCAGGAGCCACAATGAGTAATTACTTCTGGTGTGTGTGTGTATCTGTGTGTGTTACAGCTGCAGAGGGAAAGTTTGGAGAGAATGATTAATGCATAAACTGAAGAGATTTCCCAAGATGAAGGCATACACATATATCAATCCCATTGTTCTCTTTCAGGGTAATTAACATTATACAGACTGGAATAAATGATACTAAGTCAATGGATGCATCATTTATTCCCCCCCCCCTGCAATATTTCTTAATCATCCTAAGAAGAATATATGTCTTTGGGCATTTTGTAACCCATGGTACAATTAAGTAAATTTAGAAAAGGAGAGGATGGCAACACAGTTTCAGACCTGGAAATAGAAGTGGGAAAGACCAGAACAAACCCACAGTTGGATTTAATTCTCTCTATATATATATATATATTAAGCACCCTACAATTAAAAGTAGTTAATATAAACTATGTATATTTAGTAATTTCCCCGTTTTATCGCACTAATGGCAACCTGGTGCAGACCCACAACTTCTGCCTCCCTGATTCAGACTAGACTAAACAGCCTTACGTGACTTCTTTAGATAATAATAATAATAATAATTTAATAATAATAATTTAATTTGTACCCCGCCCTTCTCCTCATAGGACTCAGATAGTTACGTGTCTGGTTTCCCAAAACAATTAAGAAGGAAGTGATGAGAGAGGAGAAGGTTAGGAAAACGGGGTGCTGTCCAGGTTGTGATGGGCAGATGGATACATGGCAGGAAGTAAAACTCAGGCCTTCTTCAGGGTTCATGAACATCAAGCTGGTCCCCACTTCTAGCCCTCTGTCTCCCCCCCCCCCCCGGAACCAGGAAGTAGAACTTCAGAAAGCACTGGGCTCCTTCTGAAGTTGAAGAGCTGATGTTCTACCTCGCCTCATTCATAACACCTGCGTAGTTGTTTTAAGTGGCTTTTGTATATTGTTTTAATTGTTGGTTTTATTGTACGCCACCCAGAGTCACTTTGTGTGAGGTGGGTGGCCACATAAATTAGATAAATGCATGAATGAACGAATTAATGAATGAATGACTTGGGTTGTGGGTGAGAGGAGAGACAAGGAATCTATCACTGAAACCTGGGCGGAAAACTTGCTTGTTTGTGTATAACCCTCCCTTCCCTGGCCAAACCCTACTGCTATGTAACGTACGTAGGAATTTCCAGCAGATTTTTTTCCCATCTTCCTGCTTAACGAGACGGGAGAACAAGTGTTCTAGTACTATCTGTGCAGTATATGTTACAGAAATGGAAACCGCTTTCTGTTGACGACAAAGGTCATCGCTTGCCTATGGAGATTCTCAGTCATCCAGGTCAGGGTTGTCCCAAAGATGCTTTTTCAAAAGGCAACTGGACTTTCTTGTTTTTCCTTGAAGACATTTCGCTTCTCATCCAAGAAGCTTCTTCAGTACTGAACTGAAGAAGCTTCTTGGATGACAAACGACACGTCTTCAAGAAAAGCAGAAGCCCAAGTTGCCTTTTGAAAAAGCATCTTTGGGAAAGGACATCACTTGTTCTTAAAAAACAACAACAACAACACTAGAGCACCTCACTTCAGGGTTAAGAAGAAACAGGCTGTGTCCTGGAGTTTATTCATTTACTACTCAACCCGGGGTCTCTCGTAACAGCAAGGAGGGTCAATTACTGCCAATTGAGATGATGGCTTTGTATCCCAGACACTTTTGACAAGGCCGCAGCCCGTTAACCCGCTCTGTTGGCCTTAACAAGCAGCCAGGGGATGGGAACTCTGTCTCTTGCACCAGGGACTTAAGCCAGGCCTTGGACCTCTGACCCAGACAGTGGAGGGAATTTCTGTTTACCAGCCATGCATTGTGCTGTCTCGGTCGCACCTTGTCTTGGAGCAATGAGCATTGTATATGATGTGTGACTTTTCTCCAGATTGAGTTCTCATCTCCCACCCAGGGAATCGTCTGAGGGAAGGAGGCTTAGAAGAATAGTGGCGTTTTTCAGGTCCTAGTTGACCTCTTGGACTAAAGCATAGAGTAGATTTTTCTTCAGAAAGACCTGCTGCGGATGAGACACCCAGTTTTATCACTTAACATCCTTTAAATCAGGGGTCTTCAAACTTGGCCCTTTTATGACTTGTGGACTTCAACTCCCAGAATGAACTATAACTGCCTGGCTGAGGAATTCTGGGAGTTGAAGTCCACAAGTCATAAAAGGGCCAAGTTTGATGACCCCTGTCTTAAATCTAACAAACAAAATGGAGGCTGGCTGAGGAATTCTGGGAGTTGAAGTCCACAAGTCATAAAAGGGCCAAGTTTGAAGACCCCTGATTTAAATATTGGGATGTCAATTACAGGTAGTCCTCAACTTACAACCACAAATGGGCCCCACATTTCTACTGCTAAGTGAAACATTTGTTAAGTTAATTTTGCCCCATTTTACGACCTTTTTGCCACAGTGAATCATTTCAGTTGTTAAGTTCATAACACCGTTGTTAAGTGAATCTGGATTCCTCATTGACATTGCTGGTAAGAAGGTTGCAAAAGGGGATCACATGATCCTGGGACACTGCAACCGTCATAAATATGACTGTAAGTGTGAAAAACAGTCATAAGACACTTTTTTCAGTGCCATTGTAACTATAACTGTCATTAAATGAACTGTTGTAAGTCAAGGACTACCCATATCCCACTTTCATAGGAGAGAAGAAATGATTCTTTTATGGATAAAATCCTGGAATTGCCACTTGGGTCTAGACCAGGGGTAGGCAACCTTGGCTCTTTTATGACTCGTGGACTTCAATTCCCAGAATTCCTGAGCCAGCTTTTATGACTCGTGGAGTTGAGTCCACGAGTCATAAAAGAGCCAAGGTTGCCTACCCCTGCTCTAGACTCAAACTAGTGACGGTGTGTTGTGTCTTGTACTCCCAGAAAAACTCATTGGAGTTTGTCTTCTTATGCAACATACAAAGCACACAGATTACACATATGTCTAAACAGGGCCTTCCCCCCCCCCCAATAATACCCATTCTGGATCATGTCCATTCCCTAAAAGAAAACTCCAAAATTATTTCAGTGTTAAACATTGTCTGGAAAACCTTGTGTTTAATTGGGCATTGAGTAGGTCACAAAATTACTGTCCTCTCATTCAAAGACATTTTATAAACCACATTTTTCAATATCTGGATTTCATTTGAACGGGTATGTCAAATATTGAAAACAGGTTGATGGCTTGGATCACCTTTGGATGCTTTGCCCTTTAGCTATATGATTATTTCATGTGAGGTTAAGCCTGATACAACCGACACATGGAGAATCATTGACCAGGTTTTGTTCCAAAGGAAAGCTTTGGAGCACCCCCTTCTATTTGGCTCTGTCGGTCACATTCCTAGGGTATTAGGGTGTAACATTTATACTTATGGCATCCACAGGTTCATTTGTAATGTGAGATGAAAAACTAGACTTTTCATATAATTCCTAATGACACATAACATGCTTTTTAAAAAGAAATGGAAACACTCAAACTTGGCCTTACGTAGGAACCTCTGTCCTGCTTCATTATAGTTTTGCTGTGATCCCTCTAATATTGGCATGGATCAGAACAATTTTCTAAGGCAAGTATTCCCAGGATGTCAAATATTTTTTTGGCGCAGGTTAGAACACTGAATCACGTTCCCACGCCTCCCTTTCCATCTTCCCCTTCTCCCAAGGACTTGGAGAAAAGGTTGCATCTCCTGCCAAAGACAAAATGAAAAGGAGTGACGGCACATAAAATCAAAGAAATTGATATACAGTTAATATTCAGTGATACGATTAGGACAAGATCTGCAGACTGGCTTAGAAAAATGGGTTGGTGGGTTTTTTTGGGTTCTCCAGCTGTGGCACACCTGTTCTATTACATCCTGTCTAGAAGCCCAGGATCTAAAATTAGCATCAAGGATACAGCCTGTAGCATTAGTCTGGATGTCTTTAGTAGTCAAGACCTGTGTATATTTATACACACTGATCTCCAAGGTCTTCCCTTTTGTCTTTTGCTTGAAAGCTGTAGGAAATCCTGTCCTCTCCTCCCACCCTTGACAACACAAATCACAATTATTAGAGGCCCAGATTTGGCCTGATAGTGCAGAAGACATTAAACTAGTTAGAGATGTTTATGAGTTAAGCAGACTTAATATAGCCACCCATATAGATTTGAGGACAGCTTAATAAAACATGTGAGAGTCATGAGAATAGATCTTTCTGCCATAAAAAAAAATATCTGTCAATGATTCTCTGGTGGGTTCATAGCTTTGCATTAGTGTTTTTTTGGAGCTCAATCAATTTGGCTCGAAGGAAGCATAATATATTTTTAGTAGAGCACCATAGAGACGTGTGTGTGTGTGTGAGAGAGAGAGAGAGAGAGAGAGAGAGAGAGAGAGAGAGAGAGAAGGGAGATGTTCATTTTGGGAAACTAGTGAGTCCATCAAGCCAAGTTGCTCCCTTCTTCCCCTTAGGGCTTTTCAGAGCAAACATCCCATAGTGTTTGGCCATCTGCTGTGATGGAGGAGAATAGAACTAAAATACACAGAGAAAAGGCCAAAATCAACAAGTCCTTCAGGCTGGAATGAAGTGTAGGTTTGGCGTCGTGTGGTCCCTTATTTCTCGGCTCAGTCAACTGAGTCGTTTGCAATAGCTTGAAGGCACTTAATGTTTGGGATATGGAAGAATTGCTTCTCTGTGGAGCAAAAATGTGGACTGGCGTTGGCCTCCTGTGTGCACTGGTTGCGTTTCCCTTTCCGCAAAAACTGGGCAAACTATGGAGTAGTTGAGAGCACAGAGTGCCAAATGAAAACCGTTCGGTTGTGCATCCCCCCCCCCATCAAGTCTTTATTCAGTTGGGTGGACGAGACTGTCCCTTATCACAGGGGTCCCCAATCTTGGCAACTTTAAGACCTGTGGTTCAACTCCCAGAATTGGGGAATTCTGGGAGTTGAAGTCCACAGGTCCTAAAGTTGCCAAGGTTGGAGACCCTGCCTTATCATATCATTTCAAGAAGAGAGTTTCAGTGAAATTCTTTTGGTATGGCATGGAGTCTGTGCATTTATTTAGGCATAAGCAGGTCAAATCTTATGTGGGAATGCCCTACCTTTGTGCAGCCATCCTTCCAGTGGTATATAATTTCCCTGCCTTTCCATGCTTCAATGAAATCCCAGAGCTTGTGATGGAATTCCCACACTGGGACTTTTTCTTTGGGATGTTGTCATCCCCACCTACGTGGAATTCTTCTACTGGATACCCCTGAGCAAGTAGTCCTTGACTTACAATCATTCATTTAGCCACCATTCAAAGTTACAAAGGCACTTGAAAAAAAGAAACTTATGATAGGTCTTCCTACTGACAATTTCTGGACCATCCCCATAGGATCAAAAATACGGGTGCTTGGCAACCAGTATGTATTCATGATGGGGTCATGTGATCGCCATTTTAGACCTTCCCAACTGGCTTCTGACAAGCACAGTCAATGGGGGAAGCCAGATTCATATAATGACCGCATGAGTCACCTAACAATTGCAGTGATTCACTTACCAACCATGGCAAAAGGGTCATAAAACCAGTCAAGGCTGATTTAACAACCACTTTGCTTAGCAACCGAAATTCTGGCCCTAGTGGTGAAGTCAAGGGCTGCCTGTATTTGGGGCATGCCATGGCCATTTGCTCCTGGAAGGCTAATGCCAACATGCTTTTTGAAATGTAGAGAGTTCTTTCTTTTTACCTGCTCTTGAATCAACCCGATAACCAGACACAGCGTTTCAAACATGCAAATCACTGTTTGTTGAACAGTGAAATCTGGTTTTAAGTTGCATTATCCCACACCCAAGTCTGGGATCACTTCAGCCAGAACAAGTTCTGTTTCATAGCAAAGCAAATGGCATTTCCTGTTTGCTAATTACATCTTTCGAAACATTAACCCGCTTGTTCTCTCAATAATTGCTGTACGTCTTCAAGTCAGCTTTCCAGACCAAATCTCTTTTTTTGCGTGGTGAACAGGGTCTCACTGGGTCCTGTGTGTCTGAGAAGGAACTTCATTCATTGCCCTAGTACAGAAGAAGCTGCAGATTCTGCTCCTGAGCGAAGGTTTTTTCTCCCAGTTCAGTTTTTATAGCTGCATGCATATCTATATCGATATCAAAAAAGTATAGTGCATCTTATAATTAGAAAAAAAAACTTTTGAAATCATCCGAGGAATTAGTTTTGTTTTGCATTCTGGTTCCAGTATGTTCTTGGAAAGGAAATGTGACAATAGAAGCAGACTGCTATTTTTTTTTTGAGTCATTTTACTATTCCTTCTGGAAAACGCAACCAGTGAAAACCTCATCCCACGAATTATTTTAGAATTTGGGGTTTCCCCACACAATCTGATTTCCTGGATTTCCTGGACTTCAATGGTCTAAGAACCCTGGAAGGAAAAAAAAGGAGGCTGTAAGATTAACTTTGTGTGACTCTGACCTCTTACAAAGATGTAGTCATACTCAGATCTATACTTAACAGTATAACAGAGTTGGAAGAGACCTGGAGGTCTTTTAGTCCAACACCCTGCTCAAGCAGGAGACTATACCATTTCAGACTAGTGGCTATCCAGTCTCTTCTTAAAAGCCTCCAATGATGGAGCACCTACAACTTCTGAAGGCAAGCTGTTCCACTGGTTAATTTTTCTCACTGTTAGGAAGTTTCTCCTTAATTCCAGGTTGCTTCTCTCCTTGATTAGTTTCCATCCATTGTTTCTTGTCTTGCCTTCTGGTGCTAGGGAAAATAAGTTGACCCCCTCCTCTTTGTGCCAGCCCCTCAAATACTGGAATACTGCTATAATGTCACCCCCTAGTCCTTCTTTTCTCTAGACTTGCCATATACCCAATTCCTGCAACCATTCTTCATATGTTTTTGTCTCCAGGCCCTTAATCATCTTAGTTGCTCTTCTTTGCACTTTTTCCTAAAGTCTCAACATCTTTTTTTTGTTGTTGTAATGTAACCAAAACTAGATTCAGTATTTCCGGTGTGGTCTTACTAAGGATTTATCAAGCTGTATTAATACTTCACGTAATTTTGAATCTTAATTCTTAAAAGCCTCCAATGATGGAGCACCTACAACTTCTGAAGGCAAGCTGGTCCACTGGTTAATTGTTCTCACTGTTAGAAAATTTCTCCTTAGTTCTAGGTTGCTTCTCTCCTTGATTAGTTTCCATCCACTGTTCTTGTCTTACCTTCCGGTGCTTTGGAAAATAGTTTGACCCCTCAGATATTGAAACACTGCTATCATATCTCTCCTAGTCCTTCTTTTCACTAGACTACACATACCCAATTCCTGCAACCATCTTGCAAAGGTTTTAGCCTCCATCCTCTTAATCATCTTTGTTTTGCTCTTCTCTAGAATCTTTCCAAAGTCTCAACATCGTTTTTATAATGTGGTGGACCAAAACTGGATGCAGTATTCCAGGTGCTGTCTTACTAAGACTTTATAAAGCGCTGCTACTGCTTCACGTGATCTCGATTCTATCCGCCTGTTAATGCACATTTAAAACAGACTACAAAAATTCGTTGGGACTCTTTTAAACCACCTTGGTTGCACAGGGCTTGCTCTAAGTTTGGATCCAGTCCTTTGATTATAAATGCATGCCTTTTGTAATGCAGATTGTTATTGGGGATACCAAGACATTCAATACTGAATTTCCCCCACCAACTGCTAAATAAGCAAACAGTTTCCTTAAGCAGAGATCCTTCCCAAGTTTCCGAGGGGCTGTAAAACCATAATCACGTTCAGCTTTAATGCATGGCTGAAATCTGTGGACCCTTCTTTTAACCTATAGTTAGAAGGCTGCCTTTTGTAAGTGGTTGGGATGTTGTTAGTTGGTCATCTGTTTCTACTCTTACTGTTTGTTGGTTTAATTCTTTTTTTTTTTAAAGTGACATTTGAAAGGGGTATGGTCTTCCAAACAGGGAGCACGGTGTAGAATCACAGAAACTATTTAGTCGTCTTTTGAAGAAGGCAGGAGATACACTTTAAAAAAAAATACATCCATGAGCAAATACAGCTAGTCCTCGGCTTACAAGCATAAATGAGCCCAAACTTTCTTTTTCCTAAGGAAGACATTTGTTAAGTGAACTTGATCCCACTTTATGACCTTTCCCGCCCCGGTTTTTAAGCGAATCACTGCAGTTAAGTTAGTAACCCGGTTGTTAAGTGAATCTAACTTCCCCATTGACTTTGCTTGTTACAAATGAACTATTGTTAATAATAATAATAATAATAACAACAACAACAACAACAACAACAACAACAACAACAACGTTGGAAGGGACCTTGGAGGTCATCAAGTCCAACCCCCTGCTCAGGCAGGAAACCCTATACCATTTCGGACAAATGGCTGTCCAGTCTCTTCTTAAAAACTTCCAGTGTTGGAGCATTCACCGCTTCTGGAGGCAGGTTGTTCCATTGGTTAATTGTTCTCACTGTCAGGAAGTTTCTCCTTAGTTCTAGGTTGCTTCTCTCCTTGATTAGCTTCCACCCGTTGCTTCTTGTCCTGCCTTCAGGCACTTTGGAGAATAGCTTGACTCCCTCTTCTTTGTGGCAGCCCCTGAGATATTGGAACACTGCTATCATGTCCCCCCTCGTCGTTCTCTTCATTAAACTAGACGGATCCAATTCCAGCAACCGTTCCTTATATGTTAAGTTGAGGATAACCTCTAGTCACCAAGAAATTGAACAGGAAAATCTGGACTAGAGCAAGGTACAATTGCTCTGGCATTCTACCCCTCAGTTAAACCTTATTGAAGAAAAATCTGAGTACTAAAGCTTAATCAGATCAAACATACTTAGAATTGGCTGTTAGTTTTCTTCATATTCAGCCAAAACCTGTCTTGTTAATTCCTGAAATTTTTCTTCCCTTAGGAAAAAAAAGTTTCTTTTTTTTGTGTCTCATTTGCAGGGGGAAGCTCTGGACACTATTTTCACATTTCTTTGGTTGGTGTTCTGGAGTTTATTATTGCAAAAATGCAGGATGTGTTTGTATGTTTGGTTTTGTCACTCACACATCTTTTCATTCCGGCTTCCCATATTTTCTGATGGGAGGAGGTGGGGATCATGGGAAGAGCTTCCTGTTATTGTCTTCTCCTGGGATTTACCTGAAAAGTGGAAATCCAGGAAAGCAGCACATTGCTGAAGAGACTCACTCACGTTTTTCACGAAGGCAGCCTGTGGTCTGCGGGCCTCTGGGGATTCGCAATGTTGTTACAGGGGGTCCGTGAAGGCTTGATGCAGTCTAATGCTTTAAATCTTGAGTTAAAATCTCGGTGGTCTGTGGCTACAAAAGATATTTAAAGGGGGTCCATGATGAAGAAAAGGTTGAGAATCACTGAATTAAGGTATATACCAGAATCCAATAATCTACCAATTAGAATTCCAGAACAGTTTTCTTTTGTTGTGTGGAAGAGTTGGCAACCCATATTTTCCTTCTAACTGAAGAATGATTAACAAAAAAAGCAGAAGGAATTTGCAGTATAGCCCTAATTTTGCAGAAGATGGTCATTACCATTAGCTTTAATATTTACAATACTTGCCCAGAATCAATACCATTCGTATTTGATCATGTTTTCCTTGATTAGCAGAGAAATTTATTCCTTTACGTTTTCTTTTGCTGCAACGAAAAGAAGCATAATGTATCCGAGGGGTTTCTTTGCTCATAATGCCCAACACAACTAGGATCAAAGGGCATTTTAACCTCTGATTTTTGCCTGGGAAGGAAATAGAGTTTAAGAAATTTGCAAAGGCCTTCTGAGTAATTTACGGGGTTAATTTTGATGGAAAGTGACAACTGTGAACTCTCACACTGAACTTGTAAATATGCCTCTTGGCTGATAGTAACCAGCTGTCCCGGTACAGATAAACTCAATAACAATTACAGTATGTGTGACTAGAAATGAGTTGGCTCTTAGTGCCTAAAGCATGGATAGGTGGGTTTTTGAAATCTGTATATTTCTATGATCCCCATAACTGATTTTTATTTTAATCAATTGACCATTTTAGAATTGAGCAGGCAGAAGAGGGGAGCTAAATTGGAATGAATCCGTAGAAGGAGCATTGTGGACAGACTTCCAGTTATGATTTGCAGTTCAGAGGTTTGGGGCGTGTGTCCCCACTGCCACAATTCTCCTTTCTAGGCATTATTTGCCATATTATTAGGTAGAGATGTACAGTAACTGTGAGAGGGACCTCGGAGTCCTACTGGACAATCACCTAAATATGAGCCAGCAGTGTGCTGCAGCTGCCAAAAAGGCCAACACAGTGCTGGGCTGCATTAACAGAGGGATAGAAACAAGATCACATGAAGTATTAATACCACTTTACAAGGCCTTGGTAAGGCCACACTTGGAATGCTGCATCCAGTTTTGGTCACCATGATGTAAAAAAGATGTTGAGACTCTAGAAAGAGTACAGAGAAGAGCAACAAAGATGATTAGGGGACTGGGGGCTAAAGCATATAAGGAACGGCTGCTGGAATTGGATATGTCTAGTTTAACGAAGAGAAGGACGAGGGGGGACATGATAGCAGTCTTCCAATATCTCAGGGGCTGCCACAAAGAAGAGGGAGTCAAGCTATTCTCCAAAGCGCCTGAAGGCAGGACAAGAAGCAGCGGATGGAAACTAACCAAAGAGAGAAGCAACCTAGAACTAAGGAGAAACTTCCTGACAGTTAGAACAATTAACCAGTGGAACAACCTGCCTCCAGAAGCGGTGAATGCGCCAACACTGGAAGTTTTTAAGAAGAGACTGGACAGCCATTTGTCCGAAATGGTATAGGGTTTCCTGCCTGAGCAGGGGGTTGGACTAGATGACCTCCAAGGTCCCTTCCAACTTTACTATTATTATTATTATTATTAGTATGGAATAATCCATGCCAGAAGTTTCGTCATTATAAGTGGTAGAAGTTCATTAATTATGGATTGAAGCATCCATATATCGGTATCTTGTTATGCACCTTTAGTATCTATTTCTTTGGGGTTTTTTTCTTCTGAAGAGGTGCCAAACTGGCATAAAAATGGGTACAATTAATTGCAGAGAAGTGCATTCCTATCACTGTGACTTATTTTGTTGCTTTAGGCCCCTTAGGTGGAAACTGGAGAGGGGAAAGGAGAGCCAGTGGCCCAGGCAAGTGAATGCTGAAGTCATTCCTTTCCTGTGGGCAGGCAAGGAGCTGAAGTCAAACTTACACAGAATTTGAAACCAAAGTTGCTTTCCTGCTGAATGGATCCCACCCTCTGTAAACAGAGACTGGCAGCTCTGGCTGGGTGAAAGTCATCATTAACTTTCTGCTATGGGAAACAGGAGAGCCAGGAGACATGTTTGCTAATGTGTCCTTGGTGTTTTATTGGGAAGAGAAATGCCTAGGTCGCACTCCCTTTATCTCTTCTCCAAACAAACAGCCTCGGATTAAAGGAGCAGGTTTTCCATACCTAACAAAAGTCAGAAGACTGGAGAGGCTGGAGTTTCTTTATAAACACATCCATCCATCTGTTAATGCAGATGTTTAGTTGGACTAGTGCTCTGTGACAAAATATGGGTGAAGAGAGCCTGTGCCCAGCAAAGCAGCAGCAGGTGAAAAAACATTTCTAGTTAATCCTGGCAGTCAACTCTGGTGACCTCTTTGTAGACAGTGCTGAGCCTAAAACAATATCCAAGAGGGTCAATCAAAAGAATTCCCAATCAAAGGAACTCGTGAATTCTCCAAACATGTTTCAGTCTGTTTGCCCTTTTCCTGTCAGAAGGTCTTCTAGACAACTGGTCAGGATTTCCAGTGGTTTTCTAGAATGAGGTGCTAAAAGGAGATGTGGTTCTCTCTGTGCCATTAATATTGTTTCAGTCTGTATGTTCAGATGACCTCTTAGGATAATGTTGTGTAGTTCAGAAATGGTGAACTTCTGGTTTATAGGATAGCTGCAACACAGGAAGCCTCCCAGAGGGCACACCAAGATCTAGCCCAGATCCAGATATCCCTCAGGTATTTTTCTGAGTCTCTCTTCTCCCCCACCCCCCACCCAGTGCGTTATATGTAGATCTTTCCGTACAGGTGGTCCTCGGCTTACATCAGTTCATTTAGTGACCATTCAAAGTTACAACAGCATTGAAAAAAGTGACTTGTGACCGCTTTTCACATTTATCACCATTGGAGCACTTTTTTCAGTGCCATTGTAACTCTGAATGGTTCCCCCAATGAAAAGTTGTAAGTCAAGGACTATCCTGTCCCAGTCATGGGTAAATGTTTCATGAAGAAATGGTGGTGTTGTTGTTAGTTGCGAAGTTGTGTCCGACCCATCGCGCCCCCATGGACAACGTTCTTCCAGGCCTTCCTGTCCTCTACCATCTTCTGAAGTCCATTTAGGCTCATGCCTACTGCTTCAGTGACTCCATCCAGCCACCTCATTCTCTGCAGTCCCATTCTTCTCTTGCCCTCAATCTTTCCCAGCATCAGGCTCTTCTCCAGTGAGTCCTTCCTTCTCATTAGGTGGCCAAAGTACTTGAGTTTCAAAGAAATGGTGTTAAAGATGAGCTAATAGGTGATTATTAGTT
>NW_015387219.1:651186-653573 GCF_001527695.2 Protobothrops mucrosquamatus
CCGAGACGCCGCAGCATGATACCGTGGTCTACAGTATCAAAAGCCGCTGAGAGGTCCAAAAGAACAAGGACAGAGGAGTAACCTCTGTCCCGGGCCCTCCAGAGATCGTTAACCAACGCGACCAATGCCGTTTCCGTGCTGTGTCCCGGCCTGAAACCCGACTGGTATGGGTCTAGATAGACTGCTTCATCCAGGTGCCATCACCCTGCAAACCTCAGAAACGTCTTGCAGTTGGAGAGCACACAACATTGTCAACAGTCCATTCTGTCCACCCAAAACCTCTGATAACCCCCAGCAGAAGATAAATGTTAAAATGCCCTGTTCCTGGCTAGGCTCTCACTAGCAGAATTTAATATATAGGAACATATAGAAGCTGGCAGTGAAACGTTTTGGTCTCTCAAAGACTCCTTGGGAATTCTTTTTTTTAAAAAAAAGAAAAGAAAAAAGAAAAGAAATCAAAATGAAAAGCTTGGTTGATCGAGCAGCTGCACCACAGAGAATTCATTCATTCCTGAACATTTCTTAGCAGTAAAAAAAAAAAAAGAAAGAAAGTATAGAATAGAATGTAAGCATTTTCCTTTTGTTTATACATTGAACGTACATTTAGCATTCCAGCAGTTTATTTACTATTTCCGAGGAATGCTTCAGTGAGCGTTTTAGCTTACGTGCATTTTTAGTATTCTGGCTTTTAGAATTATAATTGCTTGTTCACTTAGTTCAGGATGCATTATAATTTGGTGGTGGGTGGGGTCGCTTTTGCATCTGGGGTGCATTTATTTCCAAAAGTCACTTATACTAAGTAAGCTGGATGCCAGAGCCTTATCGTTCCCTCCCCTCCTCTCCTTTTTTTTTTTGGCTTTTGCTTATGAATGAAAATGTCATATAAACAGAGGTGAAGACAGAGAGGCACAGTCTAAGCGGAGAGGAAATAGTTAGCTTCACTACCCTGGGGGTGGGGAATCAAAACTCTGGAAAACATCGTTTTAAATCATTTATATTGCTCTATAAAATGCATTCCTGTGCCGATGATGATCTTGGGAAAATGAATGGATAAGGAAGATCAGAATCAACTGTCTCCATGTGGAAGGATCATATGTACATGAACATTTTCTGGGCAATCTGTTCCTTGTATTTTCACAAACTGTAGATCATTTTAATGACGTGCCAAATTACACCATGCAGTTCTTTTTTTTTTTCTTCCAAAAGTTTTCATCCCATTTGAAAGAAGCTTCTGTTTTTCCACTTCTTCCTAGGGAATTTGAAGATACTTTTCATCTTTTTCACATTTCTCCTGGTAGTTTTCTACCAGGTAATGTTGATCAGTAGTAAAGGGGGCAGAGAATATCACAACCGTTTGGTATTGTTTTCATAAGCATTTTTTTTCCACTGCTTTCAACAATTACTTTAAAAAAAAAAAAAAACCACCCCCACAGAGGTGTAGTTGCAGACCACTGGAGGAAGAACAGGGAAAGCCAAAGTATTCTCACTCTGTACATTTTAGCCACTCGGTCATTACATTGGTGCAAGGATATTGTACTCCATCCCAGAGAACTTTGCCGCAGTGTTCACTATGCAAGACATTTAAAAAGGAAATACTCTTTTCTCCAACTAAACAAGAACTGATAGGAAATAAGGGCAGGAATGTTTTCTTCTACACAACTCTACTTTGGGGCTCTCCAAACCTGGCAACCTGTGGGCTACGGCTCCCAGAATTCCCCTGCCAGCATGCCAGTTGTGGAGATGGCAGCTGCTTGCATTCATCTGCAGCTGATCTAGGAATGGCAGTTGTTGTCAAGTCCTCATTCCCAGTGCCTGCAGTGGCCTCTCCATAATTCCCCCAAGGACGGAGCTCAACAGAATGTGCCCCATTGGTTCTGCGATTTTGCTTTCCCTTATTTATGCTGGTGGAATGTTAGAGTTAAAATCCCACAGACATTGATCTCCCATGGGATCAAGGCAGTGGGAGTTCATACTATCATAAGCTGTTGATGTTCAGACAATGGAAATCTCTGGTACGGTTGCAGGAATTGGGTATGTCTAGTCTAGTGAAAAGAAGGACTAGGGATGACATGAGAGCAGTGTACTAATATTTTAGGGGCTGCCACTAATATTTTAGGGGCTGCCACTAATATTTTAGGGGCTGTACTAATATTTTAGGGGCTGCCACTCATGCTCTGGTCACCTCCCACCTGGACTACTGTAATGCTCTCTACATGGGGCTTCCCTTGGGGAGCACCCGGAGGCTCCAGCTAGTCCAAAATGCGGCCGCGCGGGCGGTGTTGGGAGGGACTCGTCGCTCCCACGTAACACCGCTGCTGCGCGAGCTGCATTGGCTGCCGGTGGCCTTCCGGGTGCGCTTCAAGGTGCTGACTATCATCTTTAAGGCG
>NW_015387219.1:656375-659517 GCF_001527695.2 Protobothrops mucrosquamatus
TTCTCTTTTTATTTAAAACCAGCAGTTCTTTATTTACATCCATTAATGGGTTTTCAAATTCATATCCTCCTCTTTTTGTGTGTGTGTGCAGTTCTGATCACTAGAGTTAAAAAAAAAAAAAAAGAATGTTGTGTCACCCAGGAAAAAAGAAACAGTGTACAAAAAGGACCCAGTCATCTTCTCTGTACAAGGAAAAATGGTGATGTTGGAGACTTTTTTTTCTCTTGGGAAAGAGAAAAGTCTGTCGGGTGCAAATAACTAGAAGCATTCATTGAACTCAAAGTACAGAAGAGCTTATTATTGCTAGCTTTGTACAAGAATCTAGTCAACTAATGGCCAAAGTTTAATTGGTACTAGATAAGTGTCAGTGGAATTCATAGGGGGGGGGAGGCTGGACTTGGGTCTCTTGTGACAATGCAATGACTCCAAACTGATGACACATTTAACCCCACCTTCCAGCTCAGCGTGCTCTTCTGCAGATTCAGTGAAATAAGAAAAAGAAATGATAATTTCTTTAAAAGAAATAAAAGAAAGATAATTCTTTCATGTGACAATTCATCACATGAAAAATGTAGACTTTTTTTTCTCTCTCAGATACTTAAGAACTTGAAGTACCCATTTTCACAAAAGGACATACGACTCACGGTTCTCAGATGTGATTGCCATCAACATAGATGGTTGTTAAAAGAACTGGACAAGTTCATGAGGGACAAAACTATCCGTGGTCTGCAGGGCTGATGACTGCACACTGTTGCCTGTATCAAAGGCAACATCCTTTAATTACCTGCTGTTAGAGCACAAGAGTGAATGACAGCTGTTGCTCTTCTTGGTGGACTTCCCAAATGCACCTGATAGTCAGAATTATCCCCTTTCTCTTCTTGGACTAACACACCAACTAACACATCTTTTTTAGGAGACCTCAGATCTGGTCATTCTCTCCTGTTCTCCAGTAGCATTATCAGATTATAGAAATGGTCTCTGCCTGTGAAGAACATCTAGAATCTCCAGCGACTTGAAATGAAACATGGCAGATGGC
Source organism: Protobothrops mucrosquamatus (assembly GCF_001527695.2). NCBI lineage: Eukaryota > Metazoa > Chordata > Lepidosauria > Squamata > Viperidae > Protobothrops > Protobothrops mucrosquamatus. Next base: position 657,412 of record NW_015387219.1, read on the forward strand.
TGCTTGAGAGAAGTCATCACCTTCAAGGAAGGCAACTTGTGCTTTTCAGATGTTTTGGACAAGAGTGTCTCAACCATTGCCTAGGTTCGTTAGGGCAAATAAGGGGTTGAAGTTTCAAACATCTGGTTTAAGCCAACCAATGAATGCATAAAGCAAGGGTGTGTAACATGTAGCCTGCGGAGGGCTTGGGACTTCATTTTAAAAGCAAGCAATCCATTTTAAACTTTTAGTGAGATTTATGGATCCTTTCTCTAAAAGGTTATGAGCAAAAGGGGGGAAAAAGAGGATATGAGAAAGTGATAAGAGTCTGCAATGGATCCTTTTTGCTCTCAGACTTCAGCTTACTCCATATATACTACAAATGTAAGCTTTGCTTGATTAACCAGACAAAAGCCAGTAACCTCCTATATTGGCATCACATATGCTTGCACTCTGACAATACAGATGTGGCTTTCCACATGTGAATCACATCATGTCTCCTATATAGCACAGCAACTTCCAGAAGCAACACTTTAATGGTAGACATTAGCAGCAATTTCTCAACACATCTCACTAAGCCATAGAGTCAGATGTGAAGAGAACATTACCCAGCCTGATGTAGAATGCAAATGACCAGCTGTCTGCAAGGAATATAAATTCTTCTATTCCCCACCATCCGGTCAGAGCTGAAGAAGCTTCTTGGATGAGAAGCGAAACGTCTTCAAAGAAAAACAAGAAAGTCCAGTTGCCTCCTGAAACAGCACCTTTGGGAATCTCAGCCTGAACTTTTGAAGTTGGATGAATCCACCATTTCTTTTGAAAATCACTCTATTTTTCTACTAGCCCTGAGTCATGAATTCTTGGGTTTAGATCTTGGACTGCTTCATCTGATNGCCCTGATAATGTGATGAACTAATGCTCTCCACCCCCATTCCAGGACACAAAGAGGGCCTTTAAGCGAGGAGAAAGAAGTCCACCATCTAACCTCATCAGAAAACACAGTGGGTGTGGAGTGCTGGGGCCTCCCTGTTCCAAAGGAAATTATTTTTGAGCTATGGAAAACAGGACAGTCTTTGTTCTGGGCAGGGGGGTTATGTGGGCTTTGTGGGTTGGTTCCTGGCCTAGCTGGTATACGCTACTTGTGGCTAGATTTCCCCAGAACATGTGCTGGAAACATTTTCCCTTGCAGCTGGATGTTTTGAGAAGGGAACTCCTTTCATCTAAGCCCCAGTAGTCCTCTCCCCTGTTTGGAAATCAAGGCTTTCGTGATCGCAATCAAGAAGAGTCTTATCCTAAAAGTCGGGAGAGTTGAGGATTAACTTAAGCGGGCAACGGAGTAAAGTAGGGATCTCCAGACTTGGAAACTTTAAGACTAGTGGACTTCAACTTCCAGAATTCCCCAGCATGGCTGGCAGAGGAGTTGAAGTCCACAAGACTTAAAGTTGCCAGATTTGGAGACCCCTGGAGTAGAGGATAGCTGGTTAACCACACCAGTCATGTGAACCGATTTTCATCCTTTTAAGTGACACGTTTCAATGGGCTACATCAGCGGTTCTCAACCTATGGGTCGTGACCCCATTTGGGGTCGATCGACCATTTCATGGGGGTCGCCAAGCAAGGCTGTCCGCCATTTTTTTTGTCCGCCATTTTTTTTCCCTTTTCTGGCGGGTGCCTTATCTCCCTTGGGCTGGGCCAGCTGGTGGTAGGCCTGCTCCGTCTCTGCCGCTTGCCAGCTACGCCTCGGCCGGCGCAGGGGGCGGAACCACGCATGCGTGGTGCTCCCGGGCAGGGAAAGTCCTCGACTTACGACCGGTTGGGTAGTCCTTGACTTACGACCGGTTTAGTCCTCGACTTACGACCGGTTTAGTCCTCGACTTACGACCGGTTGGGGGTCGCGGCATTAAAAAGGTTGAGAACCACTGGGCTACATGATAGGCCAATGGCTAGAGCCCCTTTCTTACACATAATTTTCTCATGTGGATTTCACATGGAGATCCTTCTCAACCCTTATAAGCTTGACCCAGAAATGAAGAGTCTCAGAGGAAGTCTCCTTATTCTCTCCCCAAATGCAAGGTGAGCCTTATGATTTCATAAATTGTCCTAAAATAAATTAGAAATGTATTTCTC
>NW_015387220.1:0-46246 GCF_001527695.2 Protobothrops mucrosquamatus
AAAAAAAATATCAAACATGGATCTGAATGTGGATGCCTTTCCTAAGAACTGTATTGCTGTCATTGGCACAAGCATTAATCTCTCTTTGGGTGTCTATAGTCATTCCCATTCTTTTGCAGTTAATCCCATCTAAATCCACAATTAGACAAAGTGCGAGACAGAGATGCACTTTTTATTGTTAAAAGTATAAATCACCCCAGCACCAGACTCTGAATAATTTCAGTGCTATTATTCAGAGTCTGTAACATAGCAATGTACAAAGTCCTGAGTTTTGCTTGTTTCTAAAAAAGATTTGAACATTCTTAAAAATCAGGAGGCGTCTGGCAGCATTTTTTCCAAGCAACAATTTTATTAAAAGGCAGAAGCTGCAGCTCATGAAAATTTATGCCATTTAATAAAACATATTAACTAAAAATGGTGCAACCAAATCCTTCTGATTTTTTGCCCGCCCCCCTCCCCTGGACTAACGTGCCTGTTCTCCCATCATCCCTACATTGCAGTATTTTGCTCCCTCGAGTTCCGTTGACCTCAGTCTCTATAAAAGGGAGGCAGGAATGAAAGAGAAATGTATAATACATATATACAGTATATATTAAATATATAAAAGTCTGTTTTTGCCAGATTGTAAATTTATCCTTCACTGCCCCCATGCCACAAATGGGTGTTTTCTCCTGCCATTAAAAATAGAAGCCACTTTTTGGCCATAGAAGATGCACTTTGACGTGCACAAAGATAGGAGGGATTCACTCCCAAAAGGCTCATTTTTATTTTGGTGGGATGAACAAGCACCTGCTGCAAATTCTGCAGCAGAAAAGGACGCTTCACATTTGACTCATCATTCAGGTTCTAATGAAGTTCCGGGACACAAAGAATATTTTGAACCAAAATAGATTTGCCAGACAAGAAAAGCAACCTTGCACTCCATAAAACACTCCCATTCTCTTCAGGGCTGTCAGCAAAGAGAGTTAAAGAAGAAGAAAAAAATCAAGATGGCAGCTATGAACACACAATCAAGGCCCCACCCCCTTTCTATATGCAACATGACGAGTGAAAAAACAAATATAGGTAGTCCTTGACTTATAAACATTCTTTCAAAATTACAGTGGCCCCAAATGACGCAGCATCCCTAGTCACGCGATCAGAATTTGGGTTTTTGTCAATCGGCATATAATTATGACAGAGCAGCATCCTGGGATCACGTGATCCCCACTTGTGATTTTCCCAGCCGCCAACTATGAGGGAATGAGGGAAGCTAGATTCATTTAAAGCCTGTGTGATTCACTAATTGCACTGATTTGCTTAACGACTATGAACAAAATGGTCATAAAATGGGGTGCGACTCAGCCCCCTGGGTTAGCAATGGAAATTCTGGTCCCAACTGTCATTGTAAGTCAAGGACTACATGGAGGACTTTAATCACACAGCTGCCATCTAGATTTTTCTCGACCTCACTTTAAGATGTTCTGATATATTATTAATTAGCCTAAGAGTAACTCGTGCATATTTGGTCGAACAAAAGCACAGGGCAATTTTGGCTTGAGACAAATTATCAATTATGCTGTTGTTGAATAGGTCATATTTTAAAATTTATTAATCCTATTTGAATAGCTGCCTGTCTCTCAAAAAGCGACACACGATGTTAATACCGGATCACAAAAATGAGGCATTTTCCACCTTGGTGCTTTCTGAAAAGAATCCATCAGCTGTAACAAGATTTCACAAGGACCTCTTAGTGGATTTTGAAAAAGGAAGCATCTGCTATGTAATTTCCCGCCAGGTTCAGCACACCTGAGAAAAATCTGTATAACATTGGTCCTGAATGGAGTCCTTAAGTGGAAAGTCTACTAAACAGAGAAGTTAGGAAATAGCTACTAAAAATAAAATCTCTTTCTAACAACAATCTGAGCTCCCAATAGTTTTTCTTTACAAAGATTTCCAACGTGATTTTTGAAGCTGCTATTTATTGATTTGTAGGTAGGGTTTTTTTAATGGTTGATTTATTTTCAGCTGTATATTACTTATACATTTACTTATACAATCAAAAGCATCTCAAAAATATTAAATGCAGATTTTTCGGCAGCAGATAGCTCCATCTGATGTTGCTGTAAAACTGACATCTTTCTATTGTTCATGAATTATTCTGCTCTCCCCAGTAATGTATTGCTTGGTTTTAATTGTTTTTAATTGTTTTCATGTTTTGTATTGTTTGTACAATAATAACAATAACAATAACAAAGTTGGAAGGTACCTTGGAGTTCATCTAGTCCAACCCCCTGCTCAGGCAGGAAACCCTATACCATTTCAGACAAATGGTATTGTTTTATTCTGTGTTTATAGTACTGCTTATGTTTTAATTGTGAGATAGGCGGCTGTATAAATTGAATAAATCATTAAAATAAATAAGCAGAAATATTTCCTGAAAATTGTGTAAATATTCATTTTTAAAAGATACGTTTTCTTTGGAATCATGAGGAAGAGAACATCCTGGGAGAGGGGAGAGGGGAAGCAAAGTTTCCTGTGAGTACTTCGTGAATAAGCAATCTAGACACAAATGAAGTTTGATTTATTTCAATGTTCCAAACTAGTCTACAGTTCTGGATAACCTAGTGGTCTTCCATTTCAATATTAGCCAGAAACAAATAATCGTCAACTTACAACAATTCATTTAGTGATCGTTCAGAGTTACAACGGCACTGAAAATAGCAACTTATGACCGTTTTTCACGGTTACGACCTTTGCAGCATCCCCATGGTCATGCCACCAAAATTCAGATGCTTGGCAACTGATTCATATTTATGACATGGCAATGTCGCAAGGTCATGTGATCACCTTCTGCGGCCTTCTGGCAAGCAAAATCAATGGGGAAGCCAAATGCCCTTAACAACAGGGTTACTAACTTATTAACTGCAGTGATTCACTTCACAACTGAAGCAATAAAGGTCGTAAAATGGGGTAAAACTCATTTAACAAATCTCTCATTTAACAACAGAAATTTTGGGCTCAATTGCAGTCATAAGTCAAGGACTTCCTGTATGACCTGCTTGGCTTCTACCTCCCAGGGAGTGAAGGTAATGGTTCCTGGTTTACTTATACTGGTGATTTCAAACAAAAAGATAAGAGTTTGCCAGTCTAGGTTGCCAGTCTATTTAGGCAATTTGATGAATCAAAGAAAGGCAAAGTCTACTGACAGCATCTACCCTATCATGTGCATTATCATTGCTTGCATGGATGTGTTTAAGTTGAAGCTCTATTTTGGAGCAAAGCGATCAGTTTGACAGAATACATGAAGATGTAGCCAACTATGCTGGTGGATAGCAGAGTCTGTAGAGAGATTTCAAAATTTCATTTCAACAGTGAGATGGACGAGGGCGCATATAAATTTAATAAATAACTAAAACCTGCAAGATCATGGGAACTGCATTGCAATCTAAGGAATTCATCTTTGATCATAATGTCAAGCACAACATCTTACAGATTTTGATTCTCCCACCCTCACAATGAATGTTCCTATTGAATGTATGTGTCAGGCTTTCCCCAGCTAGGTCCCTAGGAAAGAAAGACACTCGACTCCATTTGATTGAAGTGATGAGTTCTTTTACTAGAGATTAGTGGTTGCAGCAAAAACAGGCTAGAACTAAAGTTCCCAAAAGTTACAAACCGTTCCCCTTCGTCCCAGCCTTCCCCCTCTTGACCGGTTCATCTTCAACCAATGGTGTACCATTTAGGTGTTTTGGGAACCACTCGGGATGTTTGGTGCAATTCAAATTTCTTTCTCAGGCTCCCCATCCTTGAAAACAGGAACCAGATGGTTCTCACACCTCTGATTTCTGTCAAACCTGTCACACACACACATCTTCTAGGTCATCTGTACCCTCTACATGCCAATTGCCTATTTCCTCTCCCCCCCATATCTCCCTTAGCAGTTGATGGCAGGATGCCAGCAAAGCTCCAAGCCTAAGATGGCAGATCTGATAGTATGTTTGTTATTCTTTGCTGTATATAAAATCAATATAGAATAAAAGCTGGAGGAAAAGACAGCAGAAACAGAACACACACACACACAAATACAAAACTATGGGGGGAGGTCAATCAAAAATAATCTATTATTTTGAATTCCAAGGGCTTTCAAAACATTCCTTTCTCAAGGATACTGGGAAACACCACCATTTTAACAACCTCTCCCATTTTATCTGGGTGAAAACATCCATCTCTAAGATCAACATTCAACACAAAGACTGTTTGGATCTGCAGAAAAAGGAATACATTTTAAAATAAATAATGTTTTATGATTCTGCTTGTTCCATCTCTAAGATACTGTAACAAATAAACATGTCAAATAAATTGGAGCAACCATTTACAGATATGAAAGTTGTCCTCTTTTAGGGAGGAGAAAGCTAAACTAATTAAATCCGTGCTTTAAAAATAACTTCTTGACTCGTCTTTGTCTTCATTTCTTTTCTATGTTTTACCTTGTCATACTGTATGCAACAAAATGAATTTACAACATCAGTAACAGACCCCACCAAAACGGACTCCGGTTTTTACTTTTGACCCTAGTTACTAAGTATAAAACCAAAGAGGAGGAGTTTGGTTTCAAAAATACATTTATCTTACCTGTGCTTACCAGTTAAAACATTTCAGTTAAAAGTCTGTGCAAATATACTTAGAAAAAACAGTACAAAACCCCACAAGTGTTTTAAACTCTCATGTTAATCGAGAGAGTACTGTCTATGGAAAATCTTTTATTCTTAAAAGGAAACCAGCCTATAAGATTTCTTAGAACTCTAAAAGGACTAAATAATTTTTGGGAAACTGAAAAATCAAAAATACAAATCTCGGGGGGGGGGGAGAAATCAGATATCATAGCTATAAGTTTAGCCAGTAGAACAAAGAAAAAGTATCAGTTGGGAGACAAATGATTGCCCTAGTGGATGATGACTTGAGTATGAGCCAGCAGTGTGCAGCAGCAACCAAAAAAGCTAATACAATTCTGGGTTGTATAAACTAAGGCATAGAATCAAGATCACGCATAGTACTAGTCCCGCTTTACAAAGCCCTAGTAAGACCACACCTTGAATACTGCAGCCAATTTTGATCACCTTATCACAAAAAAGATGTTTGGAAAAAATTCAGAGAAGAACAACTAAGATGATCAAAGGCCTGGAGGCTAAAAAATACGAAGAACAACTGTGGAACTTGGGTTTGGCTAGTCTAAAGAAAAGAAGAAATAAGGGAGTTCCAGTATCTGAGGGGCTGCCACAAGGCAGAGGGGGTCACGTTGTTCACCAGAGCACGAGAGGGAAGGACGAGAAACAATAGTTGGAAACTGATCAAGGAGAGAAGCATCCTGGAATTAAGGAGAAACTTCCTAATAGTGAGGACAATTAATCAGTGGAACAGCTTATCCCCAGAAATCGTGGGCACTCCATCACTGGAGATTTTTAAGAAGAGACATTCACCTGTCTGAGACGGTATAGGTTCTCCTGCTTGAACAGGGGGCTGGACTAGAAGACCTCCAAGGTGCCTTCTATTCTATTCTATTCTATTCTATTCTATTCTATTCTATTCTATTCGAATGTCAGGGGCATGTTAGCCAAAATTATGGGCACACAGTGGTAACACATGGCTGCAATTTAGGTTCTGAGGTACAACATCAGGATACAAGTAATGGCAAGCTTAGAATGATCGTGATTGTCAACCGTCTGACTAGCATATCCAAAATGGAACCCTCAAGGCTTTGAAATGCCATAACGATAAAACCAGTGGTGGGATTCAAATACCTGAACATCGAGTTCTCTGCGTGGATGCAGGCCTGGGCCTCCAAGGCCTAGAATGAACTTCCTGAGGGCTGTTCTAGGCCTGGGAGGCCTCCTCCAGACCTCTGAAGCCTAGAACAGACTTCTGGAAGTGACATCAATGCACTCCCGGCAGGCCGTTCTAGGCCTGGGAGGCCTCCTCCAGGCCTCCGAGGCCTAGAACGGACTTCCAGAAACAGCATGGGTTCAGCCGGTTCTCCGAACTCAACGAAATTTAGCTACCAGTTCTACCGACTAGTGCAAACCAGCTGAATCCCACCACTGGATAAAACGTTATTGAGTACACACCTCAGAACTGAAAAAGCAAAACCAGCTCTAGTTTCCTCATGCAAAATAGCTTTTCATAACCCCCACCCACCAAGTGTTCACGTTGCCCAATCACACATCTTTTGTTTGTTATGAGAACAGTCCACTTCTCTGTCAGTCACCTGCGTTAGTGACCTTTGCATTTTTGTAGGCTCCCATGGTCCATGGATGGTTTCTTAGACTCCTGTTTCTTTCCTACGCTTCCTCCCCCTCCCCCTATTGCTACGGCAAGTTGAATAGCGATAGAAGTTAGCAGGCATCTTAGCAATTCAACCTTGACAGTGATACCCTGTGCTGGACATCTGTTTAACCCCAGGACAACTTTATTATTTCTTATTTTTATTTTCCTATCGTCACTAAATAATTGAATCCATTAGGATTAAATGGCGTCAGATCAAAATTTACCCTTGATTTGATTCTTGAAGATTGAAGGGTTCTTTCTCTTTCTGTTTTTTTATTTTGGATTCCTCCCCTCCCCCCCCCCCACTTTTTCATAAGGATAGTGCAAAAGAAAATGCATTTTTCCTAAGCTGAGTGTTCTGTTCCTCTGACTATTTCAAGCTGACTTCGCTTTGGGGTGCATTTGCAGTGGGAAGCCATTTCTACACTATTGCCAAGAGAGCTGCATGGCGGAGTCTGAGAAATTGCTAAGAGTTGGGGTAAGGGAAACAGAAAGCTTTTTAATGGTCCCTGAAACACAGAACACTTCCCACCCTCACCTCCCTCAACAAATATCATTTTTCATCCATGTGGAATCCTCTTAGCATTTAGTTCATTAATTAGGAATGTTTAGATTCTTTCTGCTCTTCAAAATAGCATGGAGAGCTCATGTAGAAGACAAAGATTTGGGGAGACTTTCTCCCACAATAGGGAGCAGATAATCAGTGGAACAACCTGCCTCCAGAAGCGGTGAATGCTCCAACACTGGAAGTTTTTAAGAAGAGACTGGACAGCCATTTGTCTGAAATGGTATAGGGTTTCCTGCCTGAGCAGGGGGTTGGACTAGATGCCCTCCAAGATCCCTTCCAACATCATCATCATCATCATCATCATCATCATCATCACCATCATCATTATTATTATCATCATCATCATCATCATCATCATATTTTATTCATTAAACATGAACCTCAGTCAACTGAACATTCAAATTGGCTGGCGCTCATGGTTGACATGGGTTGCTACCAGCATCCTAGGTGTCAACCAGGTATCTCCTTAAAATATAAGATGTTCCGAGTAGCGCAGTTTTTCGTAACATTGCTGGAGTTATTGCAGGAAGCTGCAGTTTCTTGATGTATTTTGCAAAGTTTTTGGACATAGTTCCCAGTGCCCCGATGACAATGGGTATCATATCACTGTTACATGTTTCATCCATAATCGTGCAGTTTCGATGACTAGGTCGTGATATTTTGTAATTTTTTCCAGTTCATCATCACCATCATCACCATCATTATAGACAACATATTGTAGAATCTCAGTAACCTGGGAAATGTCTTCATATCATGGGGGGGTGAAGGCAGTCAACACATGATGCCAATTATATCCCTCGTATCATGGATACAATGGCATCACGACGCCTGTGATCAGGGCCAGTGGATGCTCCAAGCACAGCCCAACAACGGTGCCCATCAGCCCTTCCATTACTTAACTGACAAGACATGAAGACTCAGTAAAGTCGAGTGTGGCATGAAAGGAATTAAGCATGGCACCTAGGGGGGGAAACTTGCATGTGGTCTCACTGTGTTTTGTTTCAGACTCAAGTCTTGTGTTTTCTTGTTTCTTCCAAAAATGTGTAAATTTGTCTTTGGGGGGACACTTGATACTATTCAAATCCAATTTCCAGTGAGCAATTTGGTATCCCAAGGCTGCAATTGTTTAGAGATAGCCCTGACTTAGCAACCACTGTTGGGAACAATAACTTTGTCCTTGAGTGATGCTTAGAACAAAACATCACATGACTGTGACAGACTTACAATATCACTTCCCATTTGATTGTGGAGTGAGGCATTGCAACTTGCAATTTTGTCGCCAACCTCTCTGTTAATCCTTCTTGTTGAAAGCGATTTGTGAAGCATTCAAATGGGAACCGTGTGGCTGTGGGATATGCAGCAGTCATGAATGTGAGATCTGGTCATAAAGTTACTTTTTCAGCATCAACATAACTTCAAATGGTTGCTAAACTAGGCCTACCTATATTGAGAAATTGTGTCAACTTTGGTCACCATCTTATAAAAAAAGATGTAGAGACACTGGAAAGAGCGCAGAAAAGAGCAACAAAGATGATTAGGGGACTGGAGACTAAAACATATCAAGAACAGATGCAGGAATTGGGTTTGTCTAGTCTAGTGAAAAGAAGGACTAGGGGTGATATGATAGCAGTGTTCCAATATTTGAGGGGCTGCCACAAAGAAGAGGGAGTCAAGCTATTCTCCAAAGCATCTGAGGGCAGGACAAGAAACAATGATGGAAACTAATCAAGGAGAGAAGCAACCTGGAATTAAGGAGAAACTTCCTAACAGTGAGGACAATTAACCAGTGGAACGGTTTGCCTTTAGAGGTTGTGGGTGCTTCATCACTGGAGGCTTTTAAGAAGAGACTGGACAGACACTTGTCTGAAATGGTATAGAGTCTCCTGATTGAGTAGGGGGTTTGACTAGAAGACCTCCAAAGTCTCTTCCAACTCTGTTATTTTCTTTTCTTCTGTTATTCTATTAAGCCTTAAATTTATTAATCAGAGCAATCAAATTTATGTGCCGCCTGGCTATCAGAGACTCTGGGCGGCTCACAACAAATTGATAAATATTGCATCGTCTTTGAGGGAATAGAGTTGTTGATCTGCATAATCTATTTTGAAAGATTGCTATTTCCTGGCCATTAATTTTAGCTATTCTATTAATTATTGTCAGTTTAAGACAAGCGTACTATGAATATGACAAATGTGCACTCTGTTATGACAAGATGTTAGAATGCTTAAATGGTAATTTTTAGCTTCAGAAAAAATGTTGAAGTATCTTATATTAATTGTAGATTGAGGCTGTAAGCAATAGCATTTTTTATATCAAAAATCTTTAAAAAAAGAAGAAGTTCATTCTTAAAGTTTGTCATGGCAGGAATAAAAGAGTAGCTTTATCTCAAGTGATGAATTCTTATTTTCATACTTTGAACTGATTTTTCTTAGCTGTTACATTGTTTACAAATATGCTCTTTAAAACATTTTAAAAGGCTTTGCAGCACAAAAGTTTCTATGAAAATTTTAAAGCAGCTCATTCAGCTTAATTTTACAGCTCTTCACATTTTGAATTAGTCAACCGAATAGGCTGATTTAAGCAATTTGTCGATTTTTTTTATTTTTTGATTTTTTTTTTTGAGTGGGGGAAAATGCATTCTAGTATACCAAAAGTTTGCAAAGTTAAGTGCTGGCAAAAACTTGGTCCAATATGGAATATCATGTTTTCCTCTTTAGTAACAACTCCCACTAAAATGCTTTACTGCTCTCTCTTTCTTTTTTCCTTAATTACGGAGAATAAAACCAAAGAGGAGCCGTGGTGGTGTAATGGTTAGAATGCAATATTGCAGGCTGACTCTGCCCACTGCTAGGAGTTCGATCCTGAGCAGCTCAAGGTTGACTCAGCCTTCTATCCTTTTGAGGTCAGTAAAATGAGGACCCAGATTGTTGGGGGCAATATGCTGACTCTGTAAACTGCTTAGAGAGGCTGTAAAGCACTATGAAGTGGTATATAAGTCTAAGTGCTGTTGCTAAATGCTATTTTGTTTTTAAAAAACATATTTAGCTTACCAGCTAAAACATTTTAAAACTAAAAATCTTTAGCAAAAAACAACAACAACAAAGAATTCCACAGCTGCTTTAACTTTTTATACTAATGTATAAATCTAGATAGAATCTATGGAAAGTGTTATATTCTTAAAGGTAAATTAAATTACAAGGTTTCATTACCTGCAAACATACGAATTCTGTATCCATGGAGAAAAAACTGTATTTCATTACAAAATGCAACCCAAAATGCCCAACGATTGAAAAGAGAAAAATAAATTATCACTTTGTTCTGGCTTTACATGCCCGTACCCAAATTACGAAGTTAAATTTTGAAAACAAGTTCAAAGTATTCTGATCACATTTTCTCCTTCCCTGGTTCTCTGTTTCCCATTTAAGAATAGCAATAAAAGAACCACAAAGTTTTATGTGGTGTCTTGCCCCTCCCAACTCCTCTTATAGGAAATGACATAAAGATGCCTCTTTCTTTCTGGAGGATGGGACTTGCCTCCCATTTGATTTCCCTACTCAACAAAATTGGTTTGGATACATCTTCACCATCCCAAATGTTCTGCATCTCTTTGGTTGCTGAGAAGGCCAGGCAAGACTATCAAGAAACAAACTGAAGAAGGAACATCTTCTCTGACATAAAACACCTTTGAAAGTCTGTTCTGCTGTCTAAGGAAACTTGTGGAAAGAATTGCTTTCAAATTAAGTGGTAAAGAAGTAGGTTTTTTTTCCATTTTGGTGGGAATGGACTGGCTCAGTTTGTTCAGAACATTGTTGGGTGACAGCTTTGTGTTGAAAATTCAGTCTTTAGTTTAACTGCTTTTGAAGAATATTGCCAAATCTTCCTTGACTTAATGTCTTGGGGTCTTAAATACTACTTATTTATCTTGAAATCTTTCTCAAACAGTGCCTTCCTTTATTTTTAGATAAACAAAGTTCTGTCATGAATTAAAACAGACTACAAAAAAAAGATTATCAAAAGATTACAAAGTTAATTCAGCAAAGCACCACGTTTGCCCACATACTCAAGTAAATTTAATTTATAGAAAGATCTATGAGCAAGATTTTTCTCATTATCCTGGACATCTATTAGAATATTCAACAATGTGGAAGCGAATTCCTGCACCGGACGGGGGTTTCCACCAAATGGTTTCCAAAATCTTTCCATCCTTTAAATTCAGCAAGGCTTTGGTTGGTATCAGATGAAGTATTATTTTTGTAAAACTGAGAATGTTTGTAAAAAAAAATTTAAAAAAAAAACAAACCAAAGCCTTGCTGTTTAAGAATCATTGTAATCATCTCTCTCTCTCTCTTTCTCTAAAAATGCATTTTTAGACTTTGCTGTGTTAAGGCTTTTTATAACTTCTGTTGATGTGTTTTAAAGGGCATGTAATTATAAATCTGTTACCAAGGAGCAGAAAGACTACAAATTGTCTACAGTATATCTCATCGTGCTTAAATTTGTATTGCACTTCATTGTAATACAACTATACTAAAATGACAAAAATAAATGTTTTTTAATGCATTACAGAGGGTTTTTTTTTAATCCAGAGATATAACATTTCTAAACTCTCATTTATCTATTTGTTTATTTAAACAAATAAAATGTGTTACATTTCTTTCTTTTCTTTAGGTTTTCAGCTCCCAGAGAAAACAGCCTCAAAACTGTTGGGACATCTCTATCTTCTTTTTTAAAAAAGAGAAGTTCTCTTTTTAACCTTCAGCTAAATGGAAATAAAAAGCAAGGAAGAAGATAAAGAATTACAAGGCAGATTTGGAAAGATATCCAAGTGTCTGCCTCTGAACTAGTTTTAGAAGAAAATTTTAGAAATGGCTTAGGGAGTCTTCAACTACACAATACCATTACAGAAACAATCACAAGAAAGTTGTTCATTCATGGAAAATTGCAAATTATATCTGACATCCCCAGTGTGTAGTGTTTAAGGTTGTAGGGATAACGCTAAACAGAATCCAGCTTTGATATGACACATTATTTAAGTCCCCATTTTTTAAAAATATCTTTGGTGAGTGAATCTTCATTCCTCCATCAAGCAACTTGCACAGGGTGGGAAATATTGAAGCTATAAAGAAAGGACCCATAATTCCCAGTTGGATAACTGGGCCTTCAGTGAACTGAATGCAGTAGATATCATAAACAAGCTGATTTTGATTTTACGTTTGGCATCAAGACAAGCATGATCACCTTTGTTGAAGACTTCTAATTAGGTTGGGGAAAAGAAGTACAATCATCCTAAGGTTTCAGGATTGCTCGACAATGATGATAATGATGATATTGGATGGATTTAAAATGTATATGCTGTCCAACTCCTTGCAGCTCTGAGTAGCTAAAAAATATTATAAACACAAAAGCAAGACAATAAAAACAACAAAAAACAAAATAAAAAAGGTATCTTCTTTTATCTGCTTCTGAGGTTTGTGGAACAGAGGGTATGCTGCCCTAGACAGAACAGATTGCTTCCAGTCCAATCCAGGACAGATAGATAACTCAGAAGAACAAACAGAAAATATATTGCTTTATCCTGGGAATCCTAAACAATGACTTACAGTTATGTAGAGATGCATCCAAAATTATATTTAGCAATGTGAGTTCGTTCCACAAGTAAATTGATGTGGTTAATTTTCCTCTGATCTCCTGCAACAGTTTAAAGGAAGTAAAGTAAAGTCAGGATATCTGTTTGGCAGACAGCGTTCCAAAGGAAGGTGTGATTCAGATGCATTGTTTTGTTGATTCGCTGTTAACTCTGCAAGTCGCCACTGCATGATAAAGTTTATCTGCGTATTGACAATCCCCCTACTTCAGGTATTGATTCCAATTGGTGGTGGTAGCAGAGAAGAGATCAAGCCTTGATTCCTTTTCTGTGAGAGGCTACAGGCTGACATTCTCTTCAATCCTATTTAACATCTCTACTGGATTTATTATTTATTTATTTATTATTTAAATTTATATACCGCCCTATCTCCCTTACGGGACTCAGGGCGGTGAACAGGCAATAATAAAAATCACAATAAATATTAAATAAAAAGCCTGCTCTAAAATACCCCATATAAAAACCCCTACCAAAACACAATCAGAACTACGCCAGGCCGGCCGCATGGAATAGATGGGTTTTCAAGGCTNCTCTCTGTGGGAGCGGACTGGTCGAAGGGAGGTATTTGGTAGGAGGCGGTCTTGCAAATACCTAGGTCCATTGCCATGGAGCGCTTTAAAGGTTGTTACTAACACCTTGAAGCGCACCCGGAAGGCCACAGGCAGCCAGTGCAGCTCGCGCAGGAGAGGTGTTACATGGGAGTATCTAGAGGCCCCCAAAATCCCCCGCACGGCCGCATTCTGAACTAGCTGGAGCCTCCAGGTGCACCTCAAGGGGAGCCCCATGTAGAGAGCGTTGCAATAGTCCAGGCGGGAAACAATGAGGGCTTGAGTGACCGTGCGTAGGGCGTCACGATCCAGAAAGGGGCGCAACTGGCATATCAGGCGAGCCTGATGAAAAGCCCCCCTGGCCACGGCCATCACATGATCATCTAAAGACAGCCGAGCATCCAGGAGGACGCCCAGGTTGCGGGCCCTCTCCGCGGGAGCTAATGACTCGCCCCCGATAGCCAGAGATGGAGCCAACTGGCTATGTCGTGATGCCGGAAACCACAGCCACTCGGTCTTGGACGGGTTGAGTCGAAGCCTGTTCCTCCCCAGCCAGACTCACACGTTCATGGGTTCATGGGTTCAAATAACATGCAGATGATACTCAAATTTGCAACTTGATCCTAGGCTGAACAAGTGATATCATTTAGATGCTATTCTGGTGTTGAAGGCTGTAGATGGGGACAAGAGCAGGCTTTGGTTCAGTCCAAGCAAGTGTCACCCAGTTCCATGAATGGATGGAGAGCAGGTCATTGAAAGCCATCTATGAAGGTTCTGTTTTTACTTTTTGAAAGGACAGGTCTTCCCTGTACAAAACTAGTACATAGTAGGGGGCCTCCTTGATTCACAGCTCCTGCTTGATTGTGCTGTCCTGCTCATGCACATGCACACGCACATGCACACACACACAGAAGCACACTACAGGTGTAGGGAGCCTTTATTAAGGCTTCCGAGCCTGAATTAGTATTCCCCAGTAACTCTCTGTGCCAGCACCAGCTCAACTCCAATTAGTTCCACAGGCTACTCAAATGAAGTCAACAGTAGTCCTCAAGGCAAAGCTGAGTCCAGTACACTAGGCAAAAGCAAGTTCCCAAAGCAAAGGTAAGTTCCAAGACAAAGGCAACTCCACAGGCAAAGGCAAGGTGAGGCAAAGGCAACAGCTGAAGAGATACGACCCAAAGTTCAAGGCAAGAACACATAGCAAGGAAATGAACATGTTGTTCCCAACATTGTCTCCATCTGTCTGCTGTGCTAAATAGCCAAAGTCTGGTGCAGCCATCAAGAGGGACAAGGCTGCCTCTTCACAAGTAATCAGGCTGACCTTCACTGCTTCTGCCCTACATGTTCTTGGATCAGGTGCAGAAGGCTGCTCCTTTTCCTCATTGCTGACCAGCTGCAGCTGCCTGCTTCCCCCAGCCTCAGAGCCGTCCTGCTACAGCTGTGCTTTAGCCAAATCCCTCTCAGATGGCTGCTTGGAGCCATTGACCAACTCCCCTCCTGATGTGCCCAGAATTGGTTCATCCTCCTCAGAGCTGACACCTGGAGAGGTATCTGGGAAAGCATCTGGAGGAGCCATCACATTGATGAAGAGGTGGAAGTTGTGCCTAGGAATGCCTTCCTACCTCTATCTTGTATGTCAATTATAAGCCCTTCTGGAGCGGGATCAGTTTATGCTTTGTTTTAATACCATGGTTTCCCATGATTCAGAAGTGAAGATTCAGGTATGCAATTTTTATTTGCTGTAATTTGTTAGATTTATATAATTGGAAACCTGGAGGTTGTTTCCCTAAATATTTTCCTTGGTTTTATCTGCACAATAACTCTGAGCTGGGCTGAAAGAGTAACCAGACTGCAGTCACCAGTGTTTGGGTCATCATTTGACTCAATGTTGTCCTCCATCTTAAGGGGTTGGTTCCAGTTGATGGCAGTAGCAAGGAAGGGATCAAGCCCTGAGTTCCTCAACTGTGAGAAGCGACAGACCCAACACTCTCTTCACTCGTATTTATCATCTGCATGAAGCTACTGGATATTCTTGGGTTCCACGTATCATGCAGCTGATACAATTTACAACTTGACCCTAGGTTAACACCAGCCCACAGTCACCATGAGGACTGTCAGAGAGGCATTGGGTGCCAGCCATAATTCAAATGACATCAATTATGCTGTGAGGAAGATGATGTCATATCCGCCCACTCTGAGATACCCATGGTAGACTCAGAGAAAAAGGAGAAGAATGGCATTAATAATATCTATCAGAGCATTTTAGTGAGTCAAACAAGTCCTGATGGCTGCTGCAACCAGACAATTAAACAGGGGTGGAACTTTGACTGCACAGTCACGGGCTCCATCTTGACTTTTTTGATACCTGTCCACACTTAGCCTTGACCCCACACCCCCACCCATCAGAGATTGTGGTGAAACCAACGCAAACAAGGTGCCCTCTGAGTCTGTAACAAAGTGGCTTTTCTGGCTGAAAATACGTGGGCACAAAGTTCATTTCAACCCTGACCTTGAGGGAAGTATTTCAACACTTGCTTGAGGGAGGTATTTCTTCCAGGGCTTCCCTTGTTCTTCCTCCCTTCTGTTTTTACACAGTGTAGGAGACAGTAAGATGTTCTCCCAGAATTCTTCATTTCAAGGAGGAGCCATGAAATTTCTATGTTCTTTTCTGGCAACATGGCTGTGATTAAGCCATCAAAGCCCTCTGTGATAAAAAAAAAGGCAGAATTGCCACCGCATGCCACCATCTTGACAATTTACTACTACTGCTGACACCTCTTGCCTGGACAACATGTGCACAATACACATCAGCAAGATAAGTTTTGGTGCAAAAGTAATGCTGTGCACTTCACCGAGGCATGGTGTTTATGAGATTCCTTGCCCTGTGCTACATCGTGTCACTTCAATGGCCTCCTCTGGCTCATCCAGTAAGTGGACATATTTTGCGTATTCACAGAATCCTCTTCTGACTCTTTTACTAGCTCCCTCATACCAAGCTGGGCTTTCATCATCATCATCATCATCATCATCATCATCATCATCATCATCATCATCATCATCATAAAAAAGTTGGAAGGGACCTTGGAGGTCATCGAGTCCAACCCCCTGCTCAGGCAGGAAACCCTATACCATTTCGGACAAATGGCTGTCCAGTCTCTTCTTAAAAACTTCCAGTGTTGGAGCATTCACCGCTTCTGGAGGCAGGTTGTTCCACTGGTTAATTGTTCTAACTGTCAGGAAGTTTCTCCTTAGTTCTAGGTTGCTTCTCTCCTTGATTAGTTTCCATCGGTTGCTTCTTGTCCTGCCTTCAGGCGCTTTGGAGAATAGCTTGACTCCCTCTTCTTTGTGGCAGCCCCTGAGATATTGGAACACTGCTATCATGTCCCCCCTCGTCCTTCTCTTCGTTAAACTAGACATACCCAATTGCAGCAACCATTCCTCATATGTTTTAGCCTCCAGTCCCCTAATCATCTTCGTTGCTCTTCTCTTCTCTGTACTCTTTCTAGAGTCTCAGCATCTTTTTTACATGGTGGTGATCAAAACTGGATGGTTTCCTTGACAGAAGGCTCACAATTGCAACACAGCAAACTACGTCCCTTTACTGCTGAGAGAATGAAACCGTAGATATCCAGAAGAGTTGTCCACTGTAATCTGCAGAAATCAAAACTCTTCTCCAGGTTTCCACCCCTTAATTTGTACTCTAAGCTTCTTCTTCTCCTCCTCTTTTGGAGTCAATGGACATATTTGGCCATTCCTTTGATGCTCGCACTGATCTTGATATCATGGTTCTTCCTAATCAGAACATCTGCCAGTTATTTACCTCATTGTCTTCATTCTTGACATCTGAAAGTAGTGGGAAAGTCTTCAATTAAGGTCTGGAAGTGCCAGAGGAAACTTTTTCAAACATTACCCCCAAATGAAACCATTTTGCCCCTTTTAAAAGCAAGGACCTTCTCCAACTTCTATTCTGAAAGCAGGCAGCTACAGGTAGATCAGTCTGACTAAATTGTCCTACTAGGAAAACGATGCTACAGCACAAGGCTCAGGGATTTCAGAAGAGAATTTTGCATTACTTGATGTCTAAGGCTCTTCAACAGAGAAACCCATTAAAGGAATAAGATAAACACAGCTTACCTTGCTACCAGGTGTTCTGCATGAAAGCATTTGCATCCTTTGATATTTCTGGAAAAAGGGAAGGAACAGGTAAGGCATGTATCAATGGAAAGCAATACATATATTTAAACCCCTGCTTTTTTAATCAGTGTGATGTATGACTGAATTGGAAAATGTGCTGGAAAGATAATAATTTAAACAAACCCCTTTACTACTGCTTTATTTCACGCAGAGCTTCAGTGAAGTCTCTTGCAGACAGTGCTGTTGAATGAGAAGTTAATGCTGGTGTATTTTAGCAGGTTTTATTGGATTAATGTGTAACAGGGCAAATTCTGATCTTATTTACACACTGATGAAGTAATCCTATCATAGCGCCATCTACTTAATCAGATTTGTAACCAATGAATGCTTAGAAATACTTTTCTCTCTGCAAGGAAAGATTTAATTTAAAAAAAAAATCCATTTCATCTTTTCGGTTTATTATCTTCAGGAAACGCATGCCACTCTATTAAAAGGCTTCCTGGTTATTTATGCTTCCTCAGTATACATTCCTGAGCATGAGCAAATGAGAAAAATACCAAGTTGGAAGATGGAAGGCAATTTGTACCCTTTGCAAACCTCATGCTTGTGTCTCATGCAAACCTCATGCTTTGTGTCCTAAATCACAATACTGAAAACTGTTATTTATGTGGTACAATAACAGGCATTGTTTACTATTTTATTTTACTCTATGATATTGGACAGCATTCTGTGCAGGCATTATTCAGTGAATAAAGCCATTAGTTTCAGGTGCTCCGTATCCAGATGCTGATGTGTGCCTTTGGTGTGCCTAAGCATGTTGCTGAAACATGGCTATGGCAGGCAGAGATATTTCCAGGTAGGAAGAGCAGGAAACAGCCTTGGGTGTGTGTGTGTTTGGGCAGGGAGGTTTGTTAGTGGCTAAAGGGTAGAAAATGAAGAAGTTGGGAAGATCAGCAGGAGGGCTGGATATGCCAACCTTGAATTTCTGAGTGGTATATCCAATGGGTCAGCCTACCCCAGTGATGGCGAACCTTTTAGAGACCGAGTGACCAAACTTCAACCCAAAACCCACTTATGTATTGCCGGGTGCCGGGTGGGCATGGCCACTGGGTGGGTGTGGCCTGCCGGGTGGGCGTGGCTACAGTGGGCATGGCAGACGGGTGGGCATGGCCTACTCGATGTTGCTCCTGGGGAGGGACACCTGTGAGGGCCGGGCAGGGTTGGGGGAGATCCAGAGGGTCTCTGGCAGGTGGGGCGGTGGGCAGGAGGCTGGTCCTGTGGGGTGAGGTGAGGCAAGGCGAGGTGAGGCAGGGCGGGGGTGCGATTGTTGCAGGGCGAGGCAGAGGCCTGGCACCATCGGCCCCCACACACAGAAGCTAGCAAGTGCATGGGTGCTGGGATGGATCCGGCCACGTGGGACCTCGGTGAGTTAGCAGGTGGCTGGTGGAAGAGAACGGTTGTCATCTCCGGGGCATGGCGCAGGTGCCCACAGAGAGGGCTCTGAGTGCTGCCTCTGGCACGCATGCCATAGGTTCACCACCACTGGCCTACCCAATTCCCCAGATTTTCCCAGGATGGGGTGAATGGGGTGGTTGATAAACCTGAATGCAAAGATGCAACAGCAGACAGGATGGTGGGTAAGGGGAAGATTATATCAAGTTTATCCTGTTCATCCTGTAAGTTCTCTTGATTATTTTTTTTTAACAAAAGCAAGAAACAACCAAAATATTCCTAGTTTTGGCTCAGGCAACCTATGCCAACTCACACTTCTTGACTGTTTGAGCCAAACTTCCATTTCACAATATGTTTGCTTCTAGCTCGAAACAAAGCACCTTTTCTTATTTGTGTTACCCTCCAGCATTGAGTTCTAATTGACAACACTCAAATATAAACTTTATGGGGAAAAATATCTTTAAATATGGTAACTTTTGTCTGACCATCCAAAATGCTTTTTTTTTTCTCTGCAAAGGTTGTAATGGGTTTGGAGAATTAGTCAAAATTATCCATAGTCTCCTTCCTTTTTTCCAAACACACAATCTGAAATCCTCACCTTCTGATTTCTGTCATTTGAGTTTGAAAAGTAGGTGCTCTGAGGCATAGCCTCAAAAGACTGACAAAGGACCTCTCTCCACTTCTGAACTGAAGTGCTGTCCATTCATCCTTGTGTTAGCAGAAAGTTAAACTGGCATGAAATTGGCTGTCACCATCACCAGTCTGTCTTCTGCCTCCCTTGCTGCTCTCCCCAGCCCTTGCCGTCCCCTCCCTTCTTGCCCAGAAAATGGGTGGCAAAGTCAGATCAATCTTTCATTCTTCGGAATGTTGGGATACAGGGGGAAAATACTCCCTTCATAACTGAGGGAAACCTGAGCCAGTCTCCTGCCTGGAATGAGGACAAGATGAAAAAATTCAAGAGAATGCCGAGGACAAAGAATTTGTCAAGCCATGTCTATAGTGTGCTTGCAGGCCAAGTTGGCAAGGTCCTAAAAGGCAGCTGAGAGATCAAATAGGCCTGCCAGAATGGACCGTCAAAGACCGATGAAGCTTATTTATCTTTCTTCCCCTCAGGAGCCAAGGAGAGGACAAGATAGGTGGAAATGTGAGCAGAGATCAGGCTGTGCTGGAATGGAGAGAGGACACATGGCTCTTTTGGTGGCTCTCTGTGAAGAGTCCTATTCACTGAGTGGACTACAAATCTAACTTATACTATGGAGCTGTTGTTAACACGATGAGCGTTGATGTTCAGCCAGTCCAGACATGCCAGTAGTTTACAGTGACTTTACTAGGAAGGAGAATCTGAGGCAGTGGTGGGATTCAAATATGTGAACAACCGGTTCTCTGTGTGGATGCCACTTCCGGAAGTCCATTCTGGGCCTGGGCAACAAAAAAATTAGCTACCGGTTCTGCCGAAGTGGTGCGAACTGGCTGAATCCCACCACTGAACTGAGGGCAAAAAAGAGTAGATGGGATAAGATGGGTGACAAAGAACTGTTGGTTGATTGAAGTCAGCAACTGGTTCACTTCCACCATTAGCAGGTTTCAATCTTCAGAGTCAGTATTATGTCCTGAGCTTTGATTGACGGAGCAGGTGCAGGAAGCTGCACTGAGACCCGGGCAGACCACGTGGCCTGCTGAGCCAGACAGGCTGTCTCCGAATTACTGAGCACGCGTTTGAGCGGGAAAATACGTTGCATTCATTGGCTGACAATGCCTCAGGGTAAATGTATAAAAAGGGGCAGAGCCATTTTGTAGAGAGTTCTGTTAGCTGCAAATAAAGAAGTACCTGTTTGTTACTCTGCCTCGTTCAATGCCTACCAACACGCGAAACAGAACAGTCAGACTGAATATTTAATTTCTACCAGTTTTCCAGTTTTGGGCCTCCTGTCTTTCTACTTAAGGAACCCTGGAAATCCATCTTACATTTGAAGGCTGCCTGTTTTCTGTCCAAGGGCATTTCCACACTACTCTTTCATACACTTCAGGATTGGTACAGGATATGTTCATATATTATCTGTGACCAGTGCTTTTTTTTCTAAAAAAAAAAAAAAAGGTGCCAGAACTCACACATGTCATACCACCTGCCTTGCCTGCCCTACAAGGTTCCATCCAAAAAAGGTGCCAGAACTCCGTTCTGGGCGTTCTATGAGAAAAAAAGCCCTGCCTGTGACTAATTTTGTTCTGTCGTTTATATGCCACCTGCTTCCTTGATACGAGGCAGCTTATGGACATAAATATATAATAACCGATAAATTAAAATAACCATAACTCTCACAACTGCTCTCTATCTACTTGGGGTTTCTTAGTCTTGGGGAACAGTGCTATTTTTAGAGCCCTCTTGAATGCTGACAGGTTATGGCAGGGGTCTTCAAACTTGGCCCTTTTATGACTTGTGGATTTCAACTCCCAGAATTCCTCAGCCAGGCACACTGGCTGAGGAATTCTGGGAGTTGAAGTCCACAAGTCATAAAAGGGCCATGTTTGAAGACCCCAGCATTAGGGTTATTCTGACTTTGGGTTCAAGTTGTCCCCAAAGGGGAGCTGCTATGGAGAAGCTCATCTTATGGAGAAGCCCACAACCAGCACCATGAATTTAGCTTGGGTCAGTGGTAACCTCTACAACTTAATCTGCTAAACTGATTACCACTGGTCAATGGGTGAGCTGCTGCATTCTGCACCAGCTGTATCTTCTAGGTGACATGTATTGCAGTGGTCTAATCAGGAGATGGCAAGCTACTAAGTCTCTGATATCTCTGGCCAAAAAAGTTGCAATTGGCAAGCCAGCCCAAACTGACCAAAAGTTCTTCAAAGTACGGTTCTCCCTACGGTTCTAATATGAGCCATGAAGCCAGGATAATTGGGTGATCTATGTTCCCACACTCTTCCTCCTTCTGTGGGCAATCTTTTACATCCTGGTTGTCCAGTCTGTGACTCTGTGTCTTTTTCCCCAAGGCCATTCTCACATACCATTACATTCTGCAGTGGAGAGGGTTAACATACAAATTGATAAGGTGACCAACTGTCTTCAAACTTGGCCCTTTTATGACGTGTGGCTGAGGAATTCTGGGAGTTGAAGTCCACAAGTCATAAAAGAGCCAAGTTTGAAGACCCCTGCTGTAGAGCAGTGTTTCAAATCTTGGCAACAACTTCAACTCCCAGAATTCCTCAGCCAGCTAGGTAGTTGCACTGGATGATCTTCATGCTCTTCGTGCTATCTTCCAACCCCACCATTCTATGATGCTAAATCCCAAGGCTGGAGGATAATTTGTAACTCAACACCATTCACGAGAAGACAACAACAAATTATTTTCTTTGCTTTGGGAAAGAAGACACGATATAGAGGTTTCCACAGAATTACTAGGAATTGAGACTTGACTTTGCTGAAACAAGCTATGTCATCACACAGTTGACTTTGATGGATCTTCAAAAGCCTAAGCAGGTTGGACCTGCTTAGGAAATCCCAGAGCTGTAGGTTAAATTAAGAAGTCAACAAGTTGCCCCAGAAGAAATAGTTGCAAATCTCTTGTTTAGTATGGCTGAGGAAACACCAAAGTTGTCCCTAAGGAGTCAAGCGTCATTTAAAGGAAACTTATCTTTATCTCACAACTGCTCCTAGATCACATCAAATTAATTTGGTTATCTTTCAGTGTTTCTCAACCTTGATTACTACACGACGGGGCAGCAGTGCTGGTGGGGCGGCTGCGGGCGGGGGCGCGGCATGTAAGCATAATTACAATATAAAATGTTATTGTTACAAATGTTTTTTATTATGCATTTATCATATTATAGTGTATTCTGTATTATTGTTGCAATGAATAAAATGTTTCTTTTATTTACGATATTTTTTTCTTCAATTTATTTGTGTCCTCCTTTTCATTGTAAAAAAGTTGGTCACCTTAAAATTTATGGTTCCAGTCACATGACATAACATTGAGAGGGGGGGCAAGGCTTCAAGTGCACAATCACAGAAAACATTTTGGGGTATTTGGGGGGGGGGGGAAAGATGCTTAGACTTAGTCCTATCAGAAGCTAGCTACTTATCTTCAAAGACAAAGCTAGCCACCCAGAGCTGCCTTCAGTGAGATGGGTGGCCATATAAATTTGATAATAAAAAACAAAGTGTTTTGGGAGCTAGTCTTTTCCACCTAATACCCATTCTAAAGTTCATACAGATGTGCAGACTGATGATTAGTCAGCACCGAAGCAGGCTTGTCACAAAATTTCAGTAGGAAGGGCTCTCCTACCTAGACTATAACAGGTCTTTGAGAGCTTAGTCATAAATCCTTTCCTTTTTCTTTGTACATCACTCTATGAAATGTTTTAAAAGCCTTCACATTTGCATTTAAATTAAGCCCATTTTTCATAAAAATGCACAATTTGTTTACATTTTCTATGTATTTTTCTATGTATTGCCTCCTATAATAGGCACTTTTGTGCGCGACAATATGTATTACAGTATTTTTTTTCTGAAGCATAATTGTGCTCTAATATAACCTAAGAAGCATGAAGTGGTTTAGTGAATTTTAAAATGTGGACCGTACAAAATCCCTGAGTATTTCTTGATCTAAGCTTACTCTTCAACCCATTCTCAAGAGTGATTAATTTATTCTTTCAGTTCATTTGCTTTGTCACATTTGAAGCCACTTAGAAATAGGCTTTGCTAACTTCATCTTGGATTCCATTTCTTGTCATAGAATAAAACTGTAGCAGGATCCTAAGAATTAGCATTAATCTGTATGAGGGTAAATGTATGTGTATCGGGGTAACCGTGTAGCACCTTATTTTCATTTTTATTTGCAGAGATAAAGGTTGGGCCAATTCCTTTCAAAGTCCTGTTTATTGATTAGGAGAGAGAGAAGCTGAACTTGGGAAGTTTTGGAAGCATCTAATAAATGCTACTTGGATGAAGGACAAATCCTCCAGCAATTAAGGAGACTGTGGTAAGACTTCAAATTCCAAAGGATGCTCTAGTTCAGGACTTTTCAACCTTTTCACCCATTGAACCACTTTTAGGATATGGCAACATCCGAGTACCACCAGTCGCCTAGCAAGGTGTCAAAAACTTGATGACAAAAAAAAAAAGGAAAAAACTGATAAAGTACAGGTAGTCCTTGACTTACAACAGTTCGCTTAGTGACTGTTCAAAGTTACAATGGCACTGAAAAAAGTGCCCCCCAAGGCACAGCCAAGCAAGACAACTGCCTGCTCACCCGGCGGCGCTCTTCCTCCTATCCGAGGTTTTCATTGTTGTGAGCATTTCTATTGAGGATTGGCAGTGGGGGTGGGGTGGGGGGTGTTTGGTTTTTATTCCCCCTGTCTGCTGGGTGGTTGCAGCAGGTTTTGGTCACTTCACATGACCCTGGGACACTGTGACCATCATAAATATGAATCAGTTGCCAAGCATCTGAATGTAAATCACAAGACCCTGGAGATGCTGCAACATTCCAGCTGATCGGTGCTTCTTCTGGGCTCAGCAGAAGCGCCAGGATCAGTGCCGAGCTCCAGCTGGAGCCTGGCACTGATCCTGGCATTTCCACTGAGCCCTGACAGTCCCGAAGAAGCACTGATCCTGGCGCTTCCGCTGAGTCCTGACAGCCCTGCAGCTCCAGCCATCTCTCGCTCAGGCTTGTGTGGTGCTGCCACCGGTTCAACTCGTTCCCCTCCCCCGCTACCACTTTTCTAGGATGGTCGCGTACCACCTGCCAGGTGCCAATGTACCACAGGTGGTACCCATACCACTGGTTGAAAAGCCCTGCTCTAGTTGATAGGAGTGATCAGCTAATATTATACTTGAACAAAAATTTAAAACAGAAAGTGAGGGATCAACATTCCTCCATTACAGTCTCCTAGACACCATTTAACAACCTGCTGGCATCCAGATAACTAAAACTGTTTTCCCCATTGTCCCTAGCAACCACAGTTCACCATTTTTGGAAGGTTAATTATTTTGACCTAGCTTAACATAGCATCTAAGACCGATATAATTTTGGTTGCTGAAGAACAATATTTTGTTAAAAGACTTAAAAATTGTCCTTGGATTTATCAATAGATAACCCCACAGGGCAATATTTCTCAATCTTAGAGACTTTGAGATGTGTAGACTTCAACTTCCAGAAATCTCCAGCCAGTCTTGATGGTTGGGAAATTCTGGGAGTTGAGGTCCTCATATCTTAAAATTGCCACGCTTGAGAAACACTCTTAAGCAGGGGTGTCAAACTGCCGGCCCGCGGTCTGGATGCGTCACGCAGAAGCCGCTCCCACCCCATTGCCGGCAATGGGAAAACAGTCCCGATACATTGCACGACGTCACATGATGTCATGAGTTTGACATGTCTGCTCTTAGGTTTTCTATTATTTTTTTCATGGAAATTTTCCAGAAGACAAAAAAAATCTCCTGTTTCTTTTATATGCCACTAAAAATGTCAGGTTCCACCAAGAGACACTCTGAGGAACTTGAATCCAAGTGGCGCCAGTAGGCAGATGATACCCGATTACTCTTTTTATTTCTTGGGCCCCCCAAACAGTTATCTAGAGCAGGAGTGTCAAACTGCCGGCCCGCAGGCCGGATGCGTCCTGCCGAAACCGCACCCACCCCAGCTCCGGCAATGGGGAAAAAGTCTCGCTACGTCACAACACGTCATGTGATGTGGCGAGTTTGACACTCCTGATCTAGAGTTACAACATATGCATCACAGCCAGGCCAATTAAAGGGACACTGTAGAGGGAAAAGGTGCTAGTAATACGAAATAATGACTATTCTATACTTGTTGATGTATAAACTCCACTGGAAAAAAAATCTACATTTTATGTGTTAAACAATAGTAGTTCTTGCCCACCTCTCTAATCTTGTTTGCAGAGATTTCCATGCTAACTTTAAAAGTAATTGGAATGCAACCTGTCATAATCTTGATATTGAAGAAAAGAAGTGAAGCCAGGATTGAAAAAATAATTAAATCGTTAAAATGATGGATCCCCATATTCAGAGAACATATACTACAGTTCAAAGATGTGACCTACCCATAACCCAATACAAATTTCTGGTTTGACATTGAAAACTTTTAGGGAGCTACTCCGGTTGCCACTTGTGTTTAGGTAGATGCTTGTATCCCTGTCCACCCACACAATACATGCATCTTTAACACAAAGTATTAATGGAAGTTGTTAAGTGTCACTGCAGCACTGTTTGTGGTCAAGAACTGTGATTTCTACAGATGGAAATTGTGTGTGAATTTCCATGTTCCTCTTTCTAAATGCATGGAGATCTTTTCAAGTACCAATCAATCAGAACAGAGCTGGAAGGGATCTTGGAGGTCTTCTAATCCAAACCCCTGCTCAAGTAGGAGACCCTATACCATTTCAGACAAGTGACTGTCCACTTTCTTCTTAAAAACCTCCAGTGATGAAGCACCACAACCTCTGGAGGCAAGTCGTCCTACTGATTAATTTTTCTAACTGTTAGCAAGTTTCTCTTTAATTCCAGGTTGCTTCTCTCCTTGATTAGTTTCCATCCATTGCTTTTTGTCCTGCCCTGAGGTGCTTTGGAGAATAGCTTGAATCCCTCTTCTTTGTGGCAGCCCCTCAAATACTGGAATATTGCTATCATGTCGCCCCTAGTCCTTCTTTTCTCTAGCCTTCCCAATTCCTGCATGCAGGGCCACATGTCACATATCCGATGTCATCATGCAGGGCCACAATGGAGCAAGACTAATTCCATGCACAACCATATCTACTTTAATGGTAGTTATGTGCCATCAGGAACCTTTGTTTTGAGAACAAAGAAGTAATACAATTTGCTCATGGGATGGGTGTCCACCAGGCAGGGCAGATAAAAAGTCAAGACAGTCGCCAGATTTGCACACCTAGAGTCGCCATCTTGACTCAGCATCTCTCTTCCACAGACAAACCTGCATGGTTAAAAAAGTTTGTATCAGAAATCTTCAGAGACCTATCTGGGTCTTCCACTAGATTCAGATTCTAAACCTGTTTATCCTGGAGTGGTATTTGCAGGTCATGGTCAAAAACATCAACATGGCAATCACAACGACACAACTAAAGCTCTGTCCATAACCCTGTTATCCTGTTTTAATTATCCAATCATTTTATGTGAATTCTTTTCTGTTCTCTTTTACAGACTGCTTTGAAAGCCAATCAGTTAATCAGCAGTACATTAAATTTTAAAAAAATGAATACTGTAAATAGCACAGAACGGCAGTAAAGCAGAATGCTCTTTATGGCTCTTTTTATATGTTTGGGAGTTGTATTATGTGTCGGTCAATAAATCTTTCTCTACTACTCTACAATAATTCCTGGTTTGCCTATATGGTTTAACAGAGCAATCTTTTTCCTTCTGCTCGGGAATCAATTCTGTGAAGTTCAGTGACCCTTATACTGAAGTAATTATTTTTAGGACCAATAGAGCATATTTTGCAAACTTAGCCCCATTATGCTCAGGAGTCCAGTTAGGTATCAAAATGTTGCTGTCTAAATTTACCTCCGCAGGGGAATCTGTTGCAAATGATGTGCGCACACACACACAGTGTCATGCCTCCCTTGGAGTCTGAATCTGATGAGGAAAATGAGCTGGAACAGGACCCTATGGAGGTTGAGGGAGAGGTGTCTGTGGCTTCAGAGGAATGTGGGGAAGAGCAGGCCGAGGCAGGCCAGGGCCCTTCAGGAGTGGGACAGGAGGAACAGGAGAGACAGAGTTCAGGCGATGAGCAAGAGCCACCCCCTCCTGATCCTAGAGCATGGAGAGTGGAGAGAAGGAAGGAACGATGCAGGCAGGCTCAACTACTTGGAAGGAGAGTGTCCCGCCCCTCTCCACAAGGCAACCTGGAGACTGAGATTTAAGGAGACACTGTGGGGAGAGGCATTTGTCAGGAACAAACGCTGATTCCTTGGAGTTTTGTGTGTTGTTGCTGATCTCTTGTTCTGTGTTGTGATTTCTGCTTGGAAACCCAGAAATTCGGACCAGTGGCCTGACTGACAATGTTGCTTGGATGTTCAAAGACCTCAGATTGTATTTTGGCTTCTCTTCTGAAACTGCTCAGGCAAGCTTGTATTTCCACAGACTCGTTAGATTTTGGATGTATGTGTCATTCCTTGTTATCTCCATGGCCTTGAGTAAATTACTCTTCTAATCAGACTGTGTGTGAAACTTGCAGCCAGAGGCAGCTGAAGGTATGTGTGTCTTCCTTTGTTTTGAGGCTTGCCAGAAACGTGGGAGCATTTGGGGAAAATTTGGAGCAATTAAAGGGCGGCTTGAATTGCCAGCTGACTGCATTGCCTCTGTGCTGTGCCCTGTGTCATCTCACACACACACACACACACACAGAGAGAGAGAGAGAGAGAGAGAGAGAGAGAGGGAGGGAGAGGGAGGGAGAGGGAGAGGGAGAGGGAGAGGGAGAGGGAGAGGGAGAGGGAGAGGGAGGGAGGGAGGGAGGGAGGGAGAGGCTTGCCCCAACTAGGTCCCTAGGAAAGAAAGACCCTCGACTCCATTTGCTAGCAGTGATAGGTTCTTTTACTAAGGGTTAGTGGTTGCAGCAAGAGCAGGCTACAATTGAAGTTCCCACACAAAGAGTTACAGAGTTTTCTTTTCTCCCCAGCCCTTCCCTCTTGACCGGTCTGTCTTCATCCAATAGTATGCTACATAGGTGTTTTCGGAACCACTGGGAGGTGTGGTGCCGCTTGGTGCAATTCTCATTCCTTTCCCAAGCTCCATGGCCTTGAAGACTGGAGCAGGCTGGTTTTCACACCTCTGGATTCTGTCAAACCTGTCACCCCCTCTCCTTAGCTCATCTCTACCTTATACATGCCAATTGCCTACTTCCTCTTCCCCCCCCCCCAACAATTTATGGCAGGATACCAGCAAAGCTGAAGATGGCAGATCTGACAGAGAGAAAGGGAGAGAGTGAGAGAGAGTGGGACACCTACGCATGTACACACATGCACATACACATACACACACAGAGAGAGAGATGTGTGTTGAATTTTGAAGAGATATCACATCAGATTTTTTTAAAAAAACTGGGAATCTGTATGTATCCCTTTGGAAATTACCTCTAGTTCATGCACTGGCTGGGATAGAATTTGAGTCAAGAAAAATGTTCCATTACTTACAGAGATAGAATCTAAGATGTCACCTCTTGAAAGACGCCTGCCTGAACTGCATAATAATGTACTTATTTTGTGAAATGCCAGGTTACAAGGAAACCTTGACTTATGACCAGTTTTGGGACCAGAATTTCTGTTGCTAAACAAGGTGGTTGTTTAAAAAAGGTAATTTTTTTTAACCACAGTTATTAAGTGAATCACTGCAATTTTTAAGTCAACCATGCAGTTGTCAAGCAAATCTGGCTTGCCTCAATGTTTGTCAGAAGCTGGCTGGGAAGGTAGCAGATGGTGATTATATGACCCTAGGGCAGGGGTAGGCATCTTGGCTCTTTTATGACTCGTGGACTTCAACTCCCAGAATTCCTGAGACAGCATAGCTCAGGAATGGGAGTTGAAGTCCACGAGTCATAAAAGAGCCAAGGTTGCCTAGGACAACGTAACCATCATAAATACATGTTACTTGCCAAGCACCCAAATTCTGATCACATGATGGTAAGGATGCTGTGACCGTTGCAAGTGCAAGGACCAGTCATAAACTATTTTTTTTCAATCCCGTTGTAACTTTGAATGGTCATAAATGAACGATTGTAAGTCAAGAACTACCAAACAGTTTTGCTGTTCTGTGTCCTTGAACTCAGAACTGAGTCCAGAATCACAAATTTTCCTTTGCAATTGACCAGCATTTAATGCTATTTAGAAGGTACAGAAACAAATTTTCCGAGGTGACATGATGAGAAGTAATAATCAGGGCAAACTGATTTTAGAATGCACCAATATATTATATATGCAAACTGTATGTCTGTTCTCAGGACTTCCTAAAGCAGCTTATTAGAGTTATACAAACAATCTGTGTTTGCATGGAGTTGTTTTGTTGATGGGATTCAAAGCATGCCAAATCTGCAGACCCCTGTGGGATGGAAAGAAACAATGTGTGTGTGTGTGTGTGTATGTGTGTGTGTTAGTCATTGCCTTACATAACCAGATCCAATGGTATGAATCAGGGGTGTCAAATTCGCCATGTCACGTGACGTGTCGCAATGTATCACGACTTTTTCCCCCTTACCGGAGCTGGGGTGGGCACAACTTCCACGTGACGCATCTGGCCCATGGGCCAGCAGTTTGACACCCCTGGTATGAATGGTTTTATAGGTCATGAGTAACTCCTTAAATTGCACCCAGTTCCTCACCTATTAGGCAGTCCTCGAGTTACGACCACAATGGAGCCCAAAATTTATGTTGCTAAGTGAGACACTTGTTAAGTGAGCTTTCCCCCCATTTTACGATCTTTCTTGCCACAGTTGTTATGTCATGGTTCCGACAGATGAAACTCTTCAAAGAACTTCGAGGCATTGTTTACCTTAAAGAATCTTTATTCGAGTAGCATAGCATCGGCACGTACATAGGCAAAGCCAAAATCTGAATTCCCCTCCCCTGAGCACATAGTATCAAAGCACAATTCCCTCCTCTAATTAACTGTCATAAATCACATTCTCCAATTAGTTTGAAATGCAGACTTTCCCTCCAGTTCTTCAACCAGCCATTTCTTATCATCTCTTATTTCAAAAAAAAATCTTGGTTCTCACACTAGTTACAGTATCGTTATGTCTAACTAAACTCTCATGCACATTCCTCCTCCTCCCCCCCAGTATCATCTAATTCTAACTCTAATTCTAAGAGTAAAACATAAGAAGGAAAATGGCTGCATCTCCATGTGTTGTCAAAGCAAGAACATCCGATGTTAGCAGCGTTGACATGTTAAGTGAATCACTGCAGCTGTTAAAGTAGCAATACAGCTGTTAAGTGAATCTGGCTTCTCCATTGGCTGTGTTTGTCAGAAAGTTTCAAAAAGGGATCACATGACCCCGAGACACTGCGACTGTCTTAAATATGAGTCATTTGCCATGAGTCTGAATTTTGATCACATGACCATAAGGATGCTGAAATGGTCATAAGTGTGAAAAACAGTCATAAGTCATTTTCTTCCGTGCCGTTGTGACTTCAAACAGTCACTAAATGAACTGTTATAAACTGAGAACTACCTGTATAGCATTATTGTGATATCTGAAGGTGTCAGCATTGGCATCAATAGCGAGTCTAACATTTTGAAGAAGTTATTCTCTAAAAATCATGTTTTGGCTTCCCCAAGACCTCTGCTTATTAGTCTAGTGTAGTGGTGGCGAACCTATGGCACGGGTGCCAGAGGCGGCACTCAGAGCCCTCTCTGTGGGCACGCGCGCCATCGCCCCACTCCTAGGCCTTCAGCTGGGTTTTATAAAACCTTTTCACTTTAGGCCTCCGCTGCCATGTGCAAAAAAAAAAAGATTCAATCAATCAGTCAATTTCAACTTCTCATGGGAAAAAAAAAGATCTTGCAAAGTTTTTTTTCATGGGAAAAAAAAAGATCTTGCAAATTGATTGATTGAACTTTTTAGTCTCACCCAGTCTGCCGTACCACCGCAGCTACGCCACCCAATGGGCCACCCCCCCAATGGGCCACCCCCAGCCAATGGGCCACACCTACCTGGCACCCGACGATGAATAAGTGGGTTTTGGGTTGCAGTTTGGGCACTTGGTCTCTAAAAGGTTCGCCATCACTGCACTAGACCAGTGATGGCGAACCTTTTAGAGACCGAGTGCCCAAAATGCAACCCAAAACCCACTTATTTATCGCTGGGTGCCAGGTGGGCATGGCCCACTGGATGGGCGTGGCTGTGGTGGCCATGGCAGAATGGGTGGGTGTGGCCAAGGTGGGCGTGATCCCATCAATGTTGCTCGTGGGGAGGGATGCCTGTGGGGGCCAGGCAGGGTTGGGGGAGATCCAGGGGGTCTCTGGCAGGTGGGGCGGTGGGCAGGAGGCTCGTCCTGCGGGGTGAGGCGAGGGAAGGCGAGGCAGGGCGGGGGTGCCATTGTCGCAGGGCAAGGTGAGGCAGGGGCCGGGGCGGCTGCTGCCTGACACCATCGGCCCCCGCACACAGAGGCCAGCGAGCACATGGGTGCTAGGATGCATCCAGCCATGTGGGACCTCGACAAGTTAGCAGGCGGCTGGTTGAAGAGGGACGGTTGCCATCTCCGGGGCATGGCGCGCGTGCCCACAGAAAGGGCTCTGAGTGCTGCTTCTGGCACGCGTGCCATAGGTTCGCCACCACTGACCTAACTGATCCACATAGCCCAATATTGTTTACTTATTATTTCTTTGTTTAGAAATTGAATTCATATGAACACCCATTGGTGCAAAGAAACTCTGTGGTGGCAAACAAAATAAAAACATATAACACTGAATTAAAGGGGGGCGAAACTCACCTTACAAATCTCTCACTGAACAAGAGAAATTTTGGGCTCAGTTGCGGTGGTAAAGAGGGAAACCATGACCTCAAGTTGACCTTGGCCTCCACACGCCTCCTTAGATGAAATTACAGTTTCCTGGGCAGCTTTATGGAAGTGTTTCATTTCATGCTTTAACTTATTCTGTGGCAGTCTCCCATCAAGTAGCAAGCCAGGTTCAACCTGGTTTAGCTTCTGAAGAAGGTTGTACAGGTGCTGCCACCTGCTGAGGAGGAAGAAAAGCAACATAAAATGGAGTGATCCTCCTT
This sequence comes from Protobothrops mucrosquamatus, assembly GCF_001527695.2. NCBI lineage: Eukaryota > Metazoa > Chordata > Lepidosauria > Squamata > Viperidae > Protobothrops > Protobothrops mucrosquamatus. The sequence goes on from NW_015387220.1 coordinate 32,392, forward strand.
TCTTTTCTAGTTCTCTGTTGTTTCTCTTCCTTATGACTGTATCTGACTCCCCCCTCGCTTCCCCCCCCCAATCTTTCCTCCCCCCCCCCCAGTTTTTCTCTCCTTCCCAGCAGGGAGTGAAAGGAGAAGTAGAAAGTGAACATCACCACTCTCCTTCCATTTTACTTGCTTCTAGTTTGCTGCCAAATAATTATGAAGTTAAGTAGCTGAGAAACTTCACCATCTAGTCTCTGGAAGCTAAGAAAATGGGACGGGAAGGAACTGAAGCTAAAATGATTGCCCAAGTGTGGCCTGTGGTGGAAGCAGGGCTAAGCTACACTTGGTAAGGCCACACTTGGAATACTGCATCCAGTTTTGGCCACCACGATGTAAAAAAGATGCTGAGACTCTAGAAAGAGTACAGAGAAGAGCAACAAAGATGATTAGAGGTTTGGAGGCTAAAACATATAAGGAACGGCTGCTGGAATTGGGTATGTCCAGTTTAATGAAGAGAAGGACGAGGGGGGACATGATAGCAGTGTTCCAATATCTCAGGGGCTGCCACAAAGAAGAGGGAGTCAAGCTATTCTCCAAAGCGCCTGAAGGCAGGACAAGAAGCAACGGATGGAAGCTAATCAAGGAGAGAAGCAACCTAGAACTCAGGAGAAACTTCCTGACAGTTAGAACAATTAACCAGTGGAACAACCTGCCTCCAGAAGTGGTGAATGCTCCAACACTGGAAGTTTTTAAGAAGAAACTGGACAGCCATTTGTCTGAAATGGTATAGGGGGTTGGACTAGATGACCTCCAAGGTCCCTTCCAACTTTGTTATTATTATTATTAAGCTTATCACAGTCAGCAAAACGATTTTTTTTCTTTTCGACTGTAGAAGGGAGGAAAAGGCAGCACGGTCAACCATCTGGCTCCATAGTATCCATATTCATTTCAGTATGTTCTCTAATGCTGCAGACACATTGGAACTTCGGACCTAGGATCATAGGGTTGGGGACCTTAGAGGTCTTCTAGTCCAGCCCCCTGCTCAAGTAGGACACCTTATACCATTCCAGAGAAACGGCTGTCCAATTTCTTCTTGAAAACCTCCAGTGATGGAGCACCGAAAACGTCCGATGGTAAGCTGTTCCACTGATTAATTGTTCTCATTGTCAGGAAATGTCTCCTTAGTTCCAGGATGAATCTCTCTTTAACGAGCTTCCATCTGTTACTTCTTGTCCTGCCTTCAGGTTACATGAAGACCTAGCTCTTCGTGTAAGGGTTTAACTCTGGGAGAGGTAAAAAGAAAGAGAAAGGGGATGTCCCCCAGCAATGTGGGGGGACTGGATTATAGCAGCAATTGATGCACCATTGGAAGATGTCAAGGACCATGTTGAGGACATTGTCTAGGAGAAAATCCATAAGGTCGCTAAGACCGACGCTGACCTGATGGCACGTAATCAATCAGTGATGTGAACATGATGTCACTGTGGTTTCTATGTTGATGGAACCAAATTGTCAGAGGAAGGAAGGAAGGAAGGAAGGAAGGAAGGAAGGAAGGAAGGAAGGAAGGAAGGAAGGAAGGAAGGAAGGAAAGAAGGAAGGAAGGAAGGAAGGAAGGAAGGAAGGAAGGAAGGAAGGAGACTATGTTGAATTATATCTCCCATATATTCAATTTCCCCCCAAATATTAAATCCTCCCCAAATCCCCATAGTGTAGATAAACATTCCTAAGAGTGAAACCACCATCAGGAACATATTTGCTTTTATTTCCTTTGATGGAATAATGTTACGGTTTCCCATTGACTGGAGAAGTATAGAGAGCACCAACTTCTTAGGACTCCAGATCTGATTTCTCCCCGAGTTATCTTGTTGCCATTACAGTTGTTACTCTCTCTGTTCAAATATTTGCACTAATTTGTCAGGCCTTCACTTAGCCACTAATCAATATTTTTTGAGGGGTGGGGGTGGGAAGAATCACTATTCACACAACACTAGAAAGAAAAAAGAAGAGCTGGCTATTTGATGGATCACAGACCTTAACAATGTTCTTAATGAGTAAGCTTTATGTTACGTTTTTAAAAATGTTTGGCATTCCGGTGAGTGGGCAAATCCCATGTTGTGGTCTTTGCATTGCAAACAAATCTCTTAGATCAGCGGTTCTCAACCTATGGGTCGCGACCCCATTTGAGGTCGATCAACCATTTCACGGGGGTCGCCAAGCAAGGCTGTCCGCCATTTTCTTTCCCTTTTCCGGCGGGTGCCTTACCTCCCTTGGGCTGGGCCAGCTGGTAGTCGGCCTGCTCCGTCTCTGCCGCTTGCCAGCTACGCCTCGGCCGGCGCAGGGGGCGGAACCACGCATGCGCGGCGCTCCCAGGCAGGGAAAGTCCTCGACTTACGACCGGTTGGGTAGTCCTCGACTTACGACCAGTTGGGTAGTCCTCGACGTACGACCGGTTTAGTCCTCGACTTACGACCGGTTGGGGGTCGCGACATTAAAAAGGTTGAGAACCACTGTCTTAGATCCACAGGGCAGACTGGAAGCCAGCATGCTCAGAGACACCTCAGTGATGCACTGTCATCCTGTAGGTCCCAGGAAGGGGTCTTCTCCATCATGGAAGCCTCTCCCAGAAATGCAGACAGCCCCGACTCTATTGGCTGTGGAAGGCTGTAAAGACCTGTCTCTTCTCCCAAACCAGGATGTTAGTTACTGTGGTTCTGGCTAGTTACTGCCAGTGGTGGGATTCAGGCAGTTCGCACCAGTTCGGCAGAACCGGTAGCTAATTTTTTGTCGCCCAGGCCCAGAATGGACTTCTGGAAGCGGCATCCACACAGAGAACCGGTTGTTCACATATTTGAATCCCACCACTGGTTACTGGCGTTCTAGTAAAAATATGGTTTTTATTGCACATTTTATTTTCATTTTTCAATTTAATGTTGAATTCAATTTAATTCAGTGTTATATGTTTTTATTTTGTTTGCCTCATAGAGTTTCTTTGCATAGAGAGGTGATCATATAAATTGGGTTCCTAAATAAAGAAATAATAAATAAACAATATTGGGCCATGTGGATCAATTAGGTGATTCAATATCTGCTTCAGAGAACATTTTTGAACAGAAGAAGCCACTTTTATTTAAATAACTAGCTGTACCCGGCCACGCATTGCTGTGGCTCAGACAGGTTAAATGTTTTTACCTGTCACAAGTGTGACATCTATATAATAGTAGGTATATAAAAACACGTGCGTATTCGAATGCAACATTGTGTCAAAATTTCAAAGCAATCGGTGAAGAACTTTAGGAGATTGAAGATTTTGAACAAACGAACATTTACATTTTTATTTATATAGATGTATCTGGCTATCTTAATTTATTTATTAAAAAATAGCTACAGCTTGTAAATATCACGAGAGCTAGCTCAGAAAATCTCAAAAATATATATTTAGAATGTCCCCAAAAACCCCACCCATCCCTTTAAATTGTCCTAAGTCACATTTTTACAAAGGGGCTTTGCCTAATGGCTAAACCTTAATATGATATGGTTTCTGTGAAAGCTTGATCATTTAAATAAGCTTTCTTTAAACAGTGCTTTCCTATATAATCCCATTAGTTAAAACTTGACATCTCACTTTTTTAAATGATTGAAACAAGCAAAATCCTCCTGTTCATTAGGGCAATAATTTAAAATGACTACCTAAATTCAGCCAAGATAGACATTTAGATGGCTAATTTTGTTTTGAGAACCAAATGCCACTTTAATCAGTATAAATTACACAACACATAACAAAAGGGAAAAAAATTCTTAATCCTAGGTGAGTCTTTAAGACGATAAAGCCATTAGCAATGTGGTGATTATGAGGTCTTCCGTACAGCATGACATCTGCTGATATCTCATATTTAGCATGGTCAAATTAAAAGATACAGTGAAATGTTTAGGTTTTTTAATCCTCAACTAAAAATATAAACTCTTCCTCAGATCGGGCTTGGCTCCTAGTGATTTCAAGAAATATTCATGCTAGAGGCATTTAGTACTGATGGTAGTGATGGGGATGGTAATACTAAAAAATCAAGATAGAGGTTGCAATAGCAATAGTAATAGTACTTAGACTAATATACCACTTTATAGTGCTCTAAAGCCGTCTCTAAGTGATTTACTGAGTCAGCATTTTGCCCCCAACAATCTGGGTACTCATTTTACTGACCTAGGAAGGATGGAAGGCTGACCTCATTTTGAGAAGGTGAGAATTGAACTGCTGGCAGTAGGCAGAATTAGCCTGCAATGCTGCATTTTAACTACTGTGCCACCACGGCTCTTTTGCAATGGTGTATCTGAGCTCCAGTCCATTTTTATGCCCACGAAAGAGGTAGGATTTGGATTCAGTAGTCATAGTCATCTTCTTGACTTATTCACATACATGCACATGTGGGCACTCTTCCAGGAGAATAGCTTTAAATTTTGGGGAAATATTTGAGTAGTTGTCAAGAATGAAAATTTGGTAGCTACGTGACTCTCTGTTTTCATCTTGCCATTAGAATAAGTGGGAGAGGGAGGTGTTGCTTTGAAATGGGTTAGGGCAGGGGTCCCCAACCCCCAGTCCATGGACTGGTACCGGGCTGTGGCATGCCAGCAACCGTCCGCACAAACAAGCAGTGGGATGCAGGCAGCACACAAAACCACGCACTCCCCGGTCCGTGGAAAAACCTTTCTCCACAGAAGCGTTCCTAGTGCCCAAAAGGTTGGAGACCTCTGGGTTAGAGAAACAAAACCTTCCCAGTTCTATGGAAGCTTGCTGAAAGTCAGCAGTATGGAAACCTTTCAAAGACATTGTAGCAGGTGTGAAGAAGATAGCAGACAGGTCCCATAACAAAGAGAACTTGTTAACATGAGCTACATGGACATCTGGGAGGGTTTGGCTAGGAAAGTCATTGTTATATGCCCATGGTGGCGAACCTATGGCATGTGTGCCACAGGTGTCACGCAGAGCCCTCTCTGTGGGCATGCGCGCCGTTGCCCCAGTCCTAGGACTTCAGCTGGGTTTTATAAAACCTTTTCGCTTTAGGCCTCCATTGCCATGTACAAAAAAAAAGGTTCAATCAATCAATTTCAACTTCTCGTGGGAAAAAAAAATCTTGCAAAGTGGGAATTGATTGAACTTTTTAGTCCCACCCAGTCTGCCATTATCACTGAAGCCACGCCTACCCAATGGGTCATGACCACCCAATGGGCCACGCCTACCCGGCACCCGACAATACATAAGTGGGTTTTGGATTGCAGTTTGGGCACTCGGTCTCTAAAAGGTTCGCCATCACTGTGCTATGGTCTTGTGCCTTGGGATTTTAGACTTAGTCTTACCTCGCCTTTATCAGGCCGTGTGTTCAATAAACAGTAAGCTTTTCAGAAATGAAAATAATCCTGGACTTTTATTTGGATACTTGAGCTGGAGGTTGACAATAGTGTCCATACTGGATATGGGGAAGTGTAATTTTATTGTTCTTCACTGGGACATACCCAAAGCGTGCAGGTACAACCATTCTTTTAGCGACTATTTGAAGTTGCAATAGCACTGAAAAAAGTAAATTATGACTAGTCCATATACTTAGAACCACTGCAGCATCCCCACGGTCTGTTATGGTTCCAACAGATGAAACTCTTCAAAGAACTTTGAGGCATTCTTTACCTTAAATAATCTTTTATTCGAGTAGCATAATATCGGCACTTATATAATCGAAGCCAAAAACTGAATTCCCCTCCCCTGGACACATAGTATCAAAGCACAATTCCCTCCTCCAATTAACAGTCATAAATCACATTTCCCTATTAGCTTGAAGTGCGGGCTTCCTCTTCAGCTCTCCAGACCGCCAATCCTTTATCAGCTCTGATTTCAACAACCTTGATTCTCTGCTAAGTTCAGTGTTATGTCTAACTGGACTCTCATTCACATCCCCCCTCCCCAGCATCATCTAACTCTAAAAGCGAAAGGAAGAAAATGGCTACATTTCCATCTGTTGTCAATGCAAAAACATCCAATGTTAGCAGCGTTGACATGGTCCACATGATCAAAATTTGGGTGCTTGGCAATCGGAATGGATTCACAATGGTTGCCGCATCCTACGGTCATGTGATCACGATTTGCAACCTTCCCAGCCAACTTCCTACAAGCAAACACAAGGGGAAAGTGGGATTTGCTTAAGGATGACTGTGAGGTTCACTTAACTGCAGAATTATTCGCATGGCAAAAAAATTCAGCCTGACCGCCTTGCTTAGCGTTGGGAATCCTGGTCCCAGTTATGGTGATACATTGAGGACTATCTGTAGTTCCAGATCATATTATTAAGTTGCATTTCACATACCAGGTTTTTTAAATAAAATTAAACCTGAGGCCTTTGAACTATGGTGCTGGAGAAGACTCCCGCAAGTCCCCTGGACTGCAAGGTGATCAAACTGGTCAGTCCTAGAGGAGATCAACCCTGACTGCTCTTTAGAAGGCCAGATCCTGAAGCTGAAACTCAAGTACTTTGGCCACCTAATGAGAAGGAAGGACTCACTGGAGAAGGGCCTAATGCTGGGAAAGACTGAGGGCAATAGAAGAAGTGGATGACAGAGAATGAGGTGGCTGGATGGAGTCCCTGAAGCAATAGGAGTGAGCTTCAATGGACTCCAGAAGATGGTAGAGGACAGGAAGGCCTGGAGGAACGTTGTCCATGGGGTCGTGATGGGTCGGACACGACTTCACAACTAACAACAACAACAAATGTACAGGTAGTCCTCAACTTACAACAGTTCATTTAGTGACCGTTCAAAGTTACAACAGCACTGAAAAATGTGACTTATGACTCTTTTCCACACCTACGGCTGTTGCAGTATCCTCATAGCCATGTGATCAAAATTTGGATGCTTGGCAGCTGACTCATATTTACGACAACTGCAGTGTCGCGAGGTCATGTGGCCTTAAAAGCAAGGTCAGTGGGGAAGCCAGATTCACTTAACAACCATGTTATTAACTTAACGACTGCAGTGATTCCCTTAACAACTGTAGCAAGAAAGGTCGTAAAATGGGGCAAAATTCACTTAACAAAAGTTTCAGTTAGCAACAAAACATTTGGCCTCAATTGGGGTTGTAAGTCAAGGACTATCTGTACTAATCAGTCCACTGTAACATGTCTGCAAAACACAGTCAGAACAAACCATGTCTTACTACGACGTGTGAATCCAGCCATTGGTCCCTAATATGCCGTAATAAAGAGATTATGCTGGCCAGTCAATGCAAGATATTTTCATAAGTATCAATTATCTCCAAATAAAATCCAGCTGGTCGAGAAGAGTCTCATCTCAGTTAATCCTCGACAAAAACGAATACATTTTGTGGCTATAATTCAACGCAAACACTTCACATTTGTTTCAATAAACAAAGCTGTTCTCTCCCCTTTTCTAATGCAGTTATTTTGAGAGCATTTGTAACATAAGCTGTAGGTAGATGCCAAACAAATTTACTTTTTTTTTTTTCTTGCAACAAGCAGGTTTTAATATGGCTTTACTTCATTGATGGTGACGCTGAAAGTTGCTTGGCTGTCTTGTCAAGTAAAGCACCAGATGCGGCTTGTTGAAAAACACACATTTCCTTTCCTCTCTAAGGGTTGTCATGTTGCCCAGGTGGACAGATCAGCGATTTAATTTTACCTGTGAATTGGTGCTTTTGAAGAACGCAACCTCGGACTTCATTTGCTAGACCAGCGGTTCTCAACCTATGGGTCGCGACCCCATTTGGGGTCGATCGACCATTTCACGGGGGTCGCCAAGCAAGGCTGTCCGCCATTTTTTTCCCTTTTCCGGCGGGTGCCTTACCTCCCTTGAGCTGGGCCAGCTGGTGGTCAGCCTGCTCAGTCTCTGCCGCTTGCCAGCTACGCCTCGGCCGGCGCAGGGGGCGGAACCATGCATGCGCGGTGCTCCCGGGCAGGGAAAGTCCTCGACTTACGACCGGTTTAGTCCTCGACTTACAACTGGTTTAGTCCTCGACTTACGACCGGTTTAGTCCTTGACTTACGACCGGTTGGGGGTCGCGGCATTAAAAAGGTTGAGAACCACTGTGCTAGACTATTATTCTATCTACTTCAGGCAGGCTGACTCTGACGCAATTCTTCAAGGTCTTTGATCCGTCTTGGTATCTATGTCTCTGCTAGTAGAACAGGAGATGCTTATAACTTCAAATAAAAATGTGGTTATGATCAAGCTACGGCTGCCCATTTTTCCCAAATTCATTTTTTTTTCTAAGTAAGATGCTTTCTGCCATACTGTCTCTATGGCAGGCAAGCCAACCGGAAGAATGCCATATCTTCTCTGCTTTTTCTTAAGAATCCTAAGATCCACCAGCTAGAGTTTGGGATAAAAGATGTAAATTAAAACTTCAAACATTCTGAGCAAAATTCAGTGGAGTTTACAGTTTTCCATTTAAAAAACTAAACAAAAAAAAACCAGATAAAAATCAATTTCTGGTTTGCCCATTCCCCTCCCCCTCCAACTTCTCCATTATGAAAGTGGACAAACAAAATCATCATGTTGGCACTGCTGACTTGGCCAGAATAAAAATCCTTACTCGTCTATAGCCCAGCATGCATAGTTTTAATAGAAAATCTAGTCATCTACATTTGCTTTTCCAGCACATTCATTCCAGTTATTTCAGTTAAAAACACAGCTAAGAGCCCAGGGTTTTCAATAAATGCATTTACACTGGGCTTCTGAGCTGAAAAGAGAAGTAGCATCTCTCCAGAATGATTCAGGAAGTCCTCAACTTATCACGACAGTTGAGACTAGAAAATTCATCATGTAAATGAAGTTTCAATCATCCAAGCCAAAAATATCTTAAAAGGTTAAATCATGGCAACTGGACCAAAGTTTATTAAAACTGAGACGTTTCATTACTCATCCAAGTAACGTCTTCAGTCAAGATGAAAATTTGGCTCGGCAGAGAGTCAGATAATTTAATTCATCTTTAAACAGTGTACTTGTTAAGTGAGACATCATGTGACCGCACCCAATTTTATGACCTTTTTTGCTGTGTCATTAAGCGAAACTGGCTTCCGCCAGTGAGTTTGCTTATTTGAAGCCAGCTGGGTAGGTCACAGATTGTGATCACATGACCAGAGAATGCTGCAATCATCATAAATGTGAGCTGGTTGACAAATGCCCAACTCATACATGACTGTGAAGATGGTCCAATGGTTATAACTTCAAGGATGTAGTGTGAGTCATGGACTACCTGTACAATACTATAGATCAGTGGTGGCGAACCTATGGCACATGTGCCAGAGGTGGCACTCAGAGCCCTCTCTGTGGGCACGTGCGCCATTGCCCCAACCCCACCTCCTCCCACGGCCCTCTCCTCACCAGCAGCCCCGCAGAGAAGAGTCACCCCTGAGCGTGGCCTGCAAGGAGCAGTGCAGCCAAGGACATGGCAGCTGGGCAGCGGGGACAAGGCTCCGCCTTTGCGCCTGGTGCATGCAGTTGATGCTGCGGGGTGCGGGTGGAGGGGTGGCTACTATGGCGCTGCTGGGCCACGTGGGTGATCTGCAGTGGGCTGTGGAAGTGGTCGATGACCCTGCGGGTGGGCGCGGTGGGGGCAGGGCAGGAGTGGGGCAGGGGCGGAGTGGAGACAGAGTATGCGGGGCTGGGAGGGGGCAGTTTTTGGGCACTCGGTCTCTAAAAGGTTCGCATCACTGCTGCAGATAATAACAGGAGTGCTGATGATAATCTTTAATGCACTTAAGCAGCAAAAACTTTTTCCCCCCTGCTTAACTATTATTTCTGTTGTTTGCATTGGGTGCTTATTTGCTTATGTTCAAAATGATCCCCTTGGCTAGTTTTTCTCCAAGCAAAGAGCATCATCCTACCTCCATTTGCCATATTACAGCTACATAAATTTGAGCAATTACCAGATGGTCTGAGTCTTTGCTGCCAATGAATGTTGGTCATCAAGGCAAGGCTGGCCTCTAGAGAGTCCTTTATTGCTCTGTCCAACAAATGGCCTTCCAACAAGCGGTAAGGCTCCACCCCACACTACCCTGAAGGCAGCCAATCTCAGTTCCCCAAACAACACCCTGTATATAAAAGAGAAAGTCCACAGAGTAGGAGCACGCTCACAGGGCAAAGTCCAGGGTCCCAAGTCCAGTCGACCCAGCTAAGCGAATCCTTGGGGCAAACTTCAGCCCACAAGGCAAAGGCACGAGGCAAAAGGCAGTTCTCAGGGCAAAGGCAAAGTACAAAGCAAAAGGCAGTTCTCAAGGCTAGGCAAGTCAAACCTGGGGGAGTGTAAATCAAAGCAAACAACTGTTCCTAGCAAAGACACTCCCCGCTGCTTCTCCTTAAGTCAATCTACTCCAGGTGTTCCTTGTGAGGAGGGGCAAGGCGACCTTCTAGGGCAGACATGTCAAACTCATAACATGACGTGACATTGCACGACGTATCGGAGCTTTTTCCCTATTGCCAGTAATGGGGTGGATATGGTTTCCTGGTGACGCATCCAGCCCACAGGCCAACAGTTTGACACCCCTATTCTAGGGAATAGCCTCGCAGACCTCCTTTGAGCTTGCCTACGCTCTGTTTTTCGTGCCCTTGGATCGAGTGGGGGAGGCAGCTATTCCTCGTCAGAGGGGATCTGCTGCCTATCACCACTGCCTGTCAGCAGCCAATTCTCCCCTGGGTCTGTGAGGGTAGGCAGCTCTCCATCTAGTCCAGCAGTTCTCAACCTATGGGTCACGACCCCATTTGGGGTTGATCGACCATTTCACGGGGGTTGCCAAGCAAGGCTGTTCGCCATTTTTTCCCCTTTTCCGGCGGGTGCCTTACCTCCCTTGAGCTGGGCCAGCTGGTGGTCGGCCTGCTTTGTCTCTGCCACTTGCCAGCTACGCCTCGGCCGGCGAGGGGGCGGAACCACGCATGCGCGGCGCTCCCGGGCAGGGAAAGTCCTCGACTTATGACCGGTTGGGTAGTCCTCGACTTACGACCGGTTTAGTCCTTGACTTACGACCGGTTGGGGGTCGCGGCATTAAAAAGGTTGAGAACCACTGATCTAGTCAATCACCTCCCCCAATACCTGAGATGCCTGGGATAGCATCGTCCTCAGCCCCCGGCTTCTCCAAACATTCCAAGGGAGATGTGCCATCCCTGTCAGACAGTCCCCAATTCCAACTCCTTCCCTGAACTGGACTCTGATGGGACCATGACAGAACGACAGCCCAGATTTTTGCAGTCCTGTCACAGCACCAGAGAAAGAACGAGTGCTTGCATGGGCATCCAGAATTTTGATTGCATGACCATGGGGATGGTGCAAGGGCCGTAAGGACGAGAACTCATCATAAGTTACTTTTTCAGTGCTATTAAAACTTTGAATGGTTGCTAAATTAATGGTTGTAAGTCAAGGACTACCTGTACGTGCATGCATTCCATCTCTTTGCTCAGTGCACTTTTCATTGATTGCAAAATGCAAGTGTTCAGTGAGAGGATTAGGATCAAAACGTCACCTCTTTTTTGTGTGCATCAATAGGCAAAACATCAATTGCATTTTGTGGCCACCGTCTTACCTTTTTTGGCAATATCCTCCAGAGAGATTGCCAAGACTTTCTCTATTATCTTTTGAATGCCAAGTGAAGCTTTCTTCTTATTTGCTCGTGCAGAGGGCTTTCACGTATGTGAACAAAAGTGAGGTTTATTTTCCTTTTGCTGAAAATCTGTCCTTTTGTTGATTTTTACTATTTGATAAGGAGGAGCTTTCCAAACATTGTCGCCACCTATCAGGTTTTTTATTTTTGATGGCTGTATTCCTTTTCGCTTTTCAAAATGTCTTTCTTGTAGAAGATGCTTCATATCTTGGAGATTTGTTTGCACATTGGCCGACAAGTGATACATTTTTAAATACACCTGAGTACGTTTTAAATTGGCCACTGAATATAACTGAAGAGTAATTGATTTATATGCCTGCGTGTGTTTTTCTGCAACAAGAAAATCTTCCTGGTGAACAAGGAAACCATGTTTTTCTTACCCCAGACGAGGCATTCCTGAATCAAATAATTCAGCTAAATTGCAAAAATTAACAATAAAGTAGCAGTTGACTTTAAATCTCACTAAATTGGAAAATGAAAAAGTTAGCTTTGAAAGGTTATTCCCATCCACCTTTTGGCTTCTGTTGCATGAGCAGTTTAAAAATACAAGATGATGGCAACAATTGAGCAATCACAATTTTTATATATATATATGATATTGTGAGGGAAGTCAGCCCCCCAGAGAAGGAAATATTAAAAGGGCAGAAAAATATATTTCCTCAAAAAGGATTTTAAAAGCAGAAGCCAACCCTGCCCCCAAGTCTCTCTGTCCCAAGCAGGAGCCAGCTCTATACAAATGCAGGTGTAAACCATCAGAAAGGCCCCAGCTAGGAGATCAAGAAGACACGGACCTAAAATCTGCATACCCCACCTGAGATGGGACATAATAGGACTAACCCATCACCATCAAGAATACCAAAGAGGCACACCTAAACTCAGGTCAGAATACGTGCACAGGAAATATCCTCAAAGTTCATGCCACAGGAACAGGAAACTATTCCAAACAAAAGGCTTTCAGAGGGTATAAAAACCTACTCCACATGTGCTCAGCCCTTTTCCTTTTTGTCTTCTCTCACTTGCCAGAACCATCTTTCTGTCTGGCTCTTCAATAAACTGCAACCTTCTTTCTAAAGCAGTTGCCATGTTGTTTATTTATTCCCAGCTTGGATGAACTAGGATGAAGACTTTTCTTTCAACAATTGGATGAAAAGGGGAATGAGTACACACACACACACACACACACACACACAGAGAGAGAGAGAGAGAGAGAGAGAGAGAGAGAGAGAGAGAGAGAGAGAGAGAGAGAGACCACTCTGGACATTTCTGTACAATAGTGAAGTTTCACAAAGCTTCCAGGTTAGCCTCTAGTCCAGAGCAAAGTCAGAGTTGTGTGTTTCAAAGGAGAGCATCTTTTTACACTAAATGCCAAAGGGAATTGGGGCAAACCACACAAATAGCTCTGAAGCACATCTCAGAAGCTGGAAGGGAAAGAAAAAAGCAAAGTCAGTAGAAGGCCAACTTTTCTCAGTTCTGAGGGGCAAACAGCACAATACACAATCCATGAGGATAGTCAGATACTGAATGCGAAAGTGTTGATTTGCAATAAATAATCTGTATAAATTGGGGGATTGTGTTTTACCAAATGGATGGTTTGAGGTCATGAAAAAGGGAGCAATTAAGGCACCCTGGATATTTAAGAAGTGAGACTTTTCCTTCTCTGCTGCCTGAATTCCAAATTCCTTCTAGCAAAGCCATTTCTGCTCAAGCTGTTAAATCTGCCAGCCAAGAAAATGATTCCCACCTCTTTTGTCTCCAGCAGTTTAACATAATTCTGCCAATGTCGTGTAGTTTATCACCTACCACCTTTGATCACCTGGATGAATGAACTCTGCCCAGAGGCATCTAATTTGTATTGTAAGCAAGGAACAGGAGGAGGATAAAAAGGAAAGGGAAAGCGGGGAAAGGAAAGGAAAAGAGGAAGGGGAAGTAAAACGTTGAGAAGATTGGGGTACGTGGCTTCAAGCTTTTTCAATCAAATTTACAATAATAATAATAATAATAATAATAATAATAATAATAATAATAATAATAATAATAAAGTTGGAAGGGACCTTGAAGGTCATCTAGTCCAACCCCCTGCTCAGGCAGGAAACCCTATACCATTTCGGACAAATGGCTGTCCAGTCTCTTCTTAAAAACTTCCAGTGTTGGAGCATTCACTGCTTCTGGAGGCAGGTTGTTCCACTGGTTAATTGTTCTCACTGTCAGGAAGTTTCTCCTTAGTTCTAGATTGC
>NW_015387220.1:46298-54657 GCF_001527695.2 Protobothrops mucrosquamatus
TATCATGTCCCCCCTCGTCCTTCTCTTCATTAAACTAGACATACCCAATTCCAGCAGCCGTTCCTTATATGCTTTAGCCGCCAGTCCCCTAATAATTATATCTGATTCTTATTTCTTTTCTAGGAATGAGAATATGCATTGATTTGGGGGTTATGATTATAAAATAAATGTCCAGTCTCAACAGACTAAGTGAGAGGGAAGGTTAACACAGCAAACCAACTTAGCCCCTCTGTAAAGGCATTTCATATCATCTATTGCAGGGGTAGGCAACCTTGGTGCCTGCACCAGAGATTGGTTGCCATCATTCTAGGCAAGTTGTCATCAAAGACAGATGAATATCGTCCTGGGCAAGTTGATGTCATTAGAGATTGACTACCATCTTCCCTGTAAGTTCTTATTGCCTGAGATCAACTACCATCATCCCACGTGAGTCACCGCAGAGAGAGAGAGAGTGACCATCACCGCCCGATGTGCATGGCTGCCGATCGTGACTGAATACCATCATGTTACGTGCCCTGTTAGGCAGAGGCCCCACCGTGAGAGACCTCTTTGGGCTGGTGGCCACTTGGAGGGGAGGTCAGAAGGGCCTGCACTTAAGCGGTCCCTACGGTGGTGGCGCTACAACAGCAACTACCTATTTGATCTTCCCATTAGCACTTAGTCTTCATTTTCTATCTCCAGATTCAGAGTCCTCTTTAACTCTCCAAGCTGAAACCCCATCAGTAGGCCAAGCTATTATTTTCTTCATGTTCCATCTTATCCTTTGTTTCCTTTTCCAGTCAAAAATTCTACCTTCCAATGTCCTGACATTCCCCAGATCATTTCTAACCCTTCTGCTCCTGCTCAATTAAACATACCCCTCATTTCAATCAGAATAGAGCTGGAAGGGATCTTGGAAGTCTTCTAGTCCAGGGCTTTTCAACCAGTGGTATGGGTACCACCTGTGGTACATTGGCAGCTGGCAGGTGGTACGCGACCATCCTAGAAAAGTGGTAGCGGGGGAAGGGAATGAGCTGAACCGGTGGTAGCACCGCACAAGCCTGAGCGAGAGATGGCTGGAGCTGCAGGGCTGTCAGGGCTCAGCGGAAGCGCCAGGATCAGTGCCAGGCTCCAGCTGATTGGCGCTTCTTTGGGGCTGTCAGGGCTCAGCGGAAACGCCAGGATCAGTGCCACTTTCCAGCTGATCGGCACTTCTTTGGGGCTGTCAGGGCTCAGTGGAAGCACCAGGATCAGTGCCAGGTTCCACTTGGAGCTCGGCACTGATTCTGGTGCTTCTGCTGAGCCCTGAAGAAGCACCAATCAGCTGGAATGTTGCAGCATCTCCAGGGTCTTGTGATTTACATTCAGATGCTTGGCAACTGATTCATATTTATGATGGTCACAGTGTCCCAGGGTCATGTGAAGTGACCAAAACCTGCTGCAACCACCCAGTAGACGGGGGTGGGGGTTTTTTTGGTCATCAAGTTTTTGACACCTTGCTGGTGGTACTCAGATGTTGCCATATCCTAAAAGTGGTACAAGGGTAAAAAGGTTGAAAAGCCCTGTTCTAGTCCAACCCTCTGCTCATGCAGGAGACCTATATCATTTCAGACAAGTGGCTGTCCAGTCCCTTCTTAAAAACCTCCAGTGATGAAGCACCCACAACTTCTGAAGGCAGTCCATTCCACTGGTTAATTGATCTTACTGATAGAAAGTTTCTCCTTAATGCCAGTTTGCTTCTCTCCTTGATTAGTTTCCATTCATTGTTTCTTGTCTTGCCTTCGGGTGCTTTGGAAAATAAATGGACCCCCTCCTCTTTGTGTCAGCCTCTCAAATACTGGAACACTGCTATCATGTTCCCCCTAGTCCTTCTTTTCTCGAGACTAGCCATACCGAATTTTCTAGATTTTTCCTTACCCAGCTCCATTTTTACTAACTTGGAATAAAATTGCCGTTTCCTCAACAGCATCTCAAAAATAAATACTTAAGTATAGGAAGAGCAGAAACACAATGAGAAAACACACACCACTCTGAGTAGGCCTTCTGTCTCTCTTGCACACACACAGCTCACACACATGCACTGGCCCTGATCGAGCTAGCCCAGACAAGGACACATTCACAGGCATACAGGTAGTCCTCGGCTTACGACCACAGTTGGGACCACAATTTCCATGGCTAAGCAAGGTGGTTGTTAAGTGAGTCACATCTGATTTTATGACCTTTTTTTCCACAGTTGTTAAGCAAATCCCTGTAGTTGAATCACGTGATCGTTAAGCAAATCCAGCTTCCTCCGTTGTGTTTTGGAAGCTGGCTGATAGGAAAGGTTGCTTATAGTGATCACAGGACCCAGGAATCTGCCATTGTAAATAAATGGACAACCATTTGTCTGAAATGGTATAGGGTTTCCTGCCTAAGCAGAGGGTTGGACTAGAAGACCTCCAAGGTCCCTTCCAACTCTGTTATTCTATTCTATTCTATTCTATTCTATTCTATTCTATTCTGTTCTGTTCTGTTCTGTTCTGTTCTGTTCTCTTGTACTGTACTGTACTGTACTGTACTGTACTACACTACACTACACTACATTATATTACATTATTCTATTCTATTCCATTCCATTCCATTCTATTTTATTCCATTCCATTCCATTCCATTATTCCATTCCATTCTATTCCATTCTATTCTATTATTCTATTCTATTATTCCATTCCATTCCATTCCATTCTATTCTATTCTATTCTATTCTATTCTATTCTATATGCTAATTGCCAAGTGCGCAAATGTTGATCGTGTGACATTAGGGATGCTATGACAGTTAAAGTGCAACAACCAATCATAAGTAACTTTTTTCGGTGCCATTGTAGCTTGAAACCATCACTGAACAACAGGTTATAGTCAGGGACTACCTGCAATTCGTTTCCTTCTTACAGTGAAGAAAATACACAAATACCAGAGACAGCACCAACCCTCAATCAACCCACACAAGCCCCTCCACCATCAGAAGTTTACCCCCAATGACCCTGACCTGCTGTAATCTCCCCATCACAAGATTCTCACTGATGACTCACACCTGACCTATTACAAGACCCTCACTTGACACACCCATACCTGACCCATCACAAGACCTACTGAACACACTAAGCCAGGGGTAGGCAACCTTGGCTCTTTTATGACTCGTGGATTTCAACTCCCAGAATTCCTGAGCCAGCCATGCTGAGAGGAAAGGGAGAGGTTTCCAAGCTGAGCCATGCTGGCTCAGGAATTCTGGGAGTTGAAGTCCACGAGTCATAAAAGAGCCAAGGTTGCCTACCCCTGGCCTATACCATCTCAGACAAGTCACTGTCTAGCCCAGGGGTAGGCAACCTTGGTTCTTTTATGACTTGTGGACTTCAGCTCCCAGAATTCCTGAGCCAGCATGGCTAAGCATGGAAACCTCTCCCTTTCCCCTCAGCATGGCTGGCTTAGGAATTCTGGGAGTTGAAGTCCACGAGTCATAAAAGAGCCAGGGTTGCCTACTCCTGCACTAAGCCCTTATAAGCAGAGGAACACGGACACTGACATCCCCTAAACTCCACTGAGGATATTACCTAGCCTGGCAACAAAACATTCGGAAACCAACCCACAAGCTCAGAGAACGAAACGTCACCCTCAAAATGCCCATGTTTTCTATTTGTCACTGCTCATAAAAGGATGAGAAATAATTCCAGGAGCTCTGCTAGTTTTCTTTATCTTGTTCACATTCTCATTCCGTCCTGAATTATGTTAGACATTTTGCCAAGTGTTTTTAGATGCCCCTGTGATTTCTCCAGTGTTGTCTTGTGGGTTAAAAGGAATCTTAAACTGAACCACTCGGAACGGCGGCAATAATAACTATATTATTAATGTTAGGGTGAAATGTTGCCTATCACATTACCATAGAGATCTCGAACAAATGCTGTTAGCTGACAAAAGATTGGGCAGAAGTCTTTCACACAAAACGGAACACAAAGATAAGCTATTATTACAGTGGCAAGAACATTATTCCGAGAAACCTGGTTTTACTTACGCCGCTGACATCCGTTAAATCCAGGTTGCTATTTGAATTACAAAAAGGGCAGGTTTTAACCGCTGTGCCTGATAGTCAAGCACACATTTTCACTTGTAACGTTGCAGGAATGCAATTTATGGAAATTGGCTCAGACCCTGACCGGCGTTTTAAAATGCATTCAGTTATTTCTCAGAGGAACTTCTATTTCGGGCCCACTCGAGAGTTCTGCAGAGCCTTCCAGCTGGCAAAAGGTCTGACGGGGGGGGAAAGTGATGGGCAGAAGGAAGGAAAATCTCTCAACTCATTTTGGAAGGTGCCTGCACCCCATAAGGCTGAAGAGAGAGTAAGAGATTGCTCACTTTGGGGAGGGGGGGCTGGCGAGGGGGAGGGGGGCTGGTGAGGTCGGCCCTTGGAGGCAGAGGACAGCCACAGAGATGGACAGGAAAGTCAAAATCTGCAAGATGCAAAAGCTATATCTTTATACCATTTAACTTAATACGCTTTGCCTGGTATATCTTTTACTAATATTATACTGAACAATAACTGCATAACTTCAGTAATTATATGTTCATTCATAGATAATACTTTTTAAATGCACCCTTGTTTTAAATAAAATATGAGGGTTATAATTGTATAACTTCAGTAATTATCTGTTCATTCATAGATAATACTTTTTAAATACACCCTTGTTTTAAATAAAATATGAGGGTTATAGTAACATTCTAAAAATAATGCTAAAACAAGTACAGAATATTGCTGATGTATGTCTTAAAACAAGAGGTACATCTATATCTATCTATCCCTCCCTCCCTCCCTCCCTCCCTCCCTCCATCCATCCTTGTACGTCTTATGTGCTGTATTATTGATAAATCAAATTGCAAGATGACTGGTACTGCATTGGAATCTAAGCGCTGCCACTTGGTCTAGGCACCATAACTCTTGTCCACCAAATTTTGACACCCCTCCCTCATTCATTCCTCTGCTAGGACTTCGGATATTGAGCTGTTCTGGCGAGATAGAAAGTTGGGGTGGCAACAAAAATTCACGGTGGCAGCTTCAGTTGCATGATCAAGACATTGATCATGTAACTGTGGCTGTCTACTGGACTTCTGAGAGAGAGAGAGAGAGAGAGAGAGAGAGAGAGAGAGAGAGAGAGAGAGAGAGAGAGAGAGAGAGAGAGAGAGAGAGAGAGAGATCTGTTATGACAGAGTGGATTTATAGATTCCCCAAACAACTGACTTGGTGAAGTTAGGTAAGGCCTTTTTAGGGCTCAATTTAAATGCCTGGAGCACAGACCCCCTGCAGAAACCACAGCAACACTAGGAAATGATGCAAGTTGCAAAACTCACATAATCTCTGCACTGACATAATGGCAACTGTGATGGCATCACTTGTTCTGCCTGTGGACATATCTGGCTTGGAAGAAGGAACTAACTAACCTGGTTGGTGGACCCAGTTTTTGTATTTCCACACTGTATTAATTCCTCCTTATTGATCTGGATCAGAATATTGTAAAAAGTGAATCCGATGCCCAAGGTCTTTAGTTTTTAGAAGATTTTGGAGAGATGTTTGTTCCAAATACAAGGTAATATAGAGAGAGCCAGAGCCAGTGAAAAGATGTAAAGTGCAAATGGTAATTGTTCCATTGCTTTGAATTAATCTCACTTACCTGTGCTATTATGCTTGCCCAGAACCAGAAGGGGTAAGGTGTGTATTTGAAATCTCTTTGATGTGATGGCAGTCAGTGCTTCAGTTGGTGAGCCTGCAACTCTTTTCAGTTGTGTTAATGATGGGTTGGCTATTTCAGGCCTGTACTTAACACTTTGTTCCCACACATCAATTTTATTCCTCTATTATTTGAGCACGGGAGGGGGGGAGAGAGAAGAAGGGTGGGATGGGAGAACCCTCCACTATCTGTCTCCCTTCATTGTCTTCATAATGACTCTCTACCAAATGAGCATCACGAAAACACTTGACATGACCCAATGGAACAATTCTGGCACAACGCCGATGGGCTGTTTCCACACAGAAGATTACTGTTGTGGCACAGTGCAGCGTGAAGCCTCAAAGTTTCAGCTAAGTGGGCTCTCTAGCATGATGGAAAGACTCAAAATCAGCACCAGTAATGTTGCTGGAGAAAGGCATCAGAAAATGTAACAGGAAACTTCACTGGCAGGAAACGTGATTGTGCACAAAGGGAGGAATTCTTAGACTAACAGAATAACAGAGTTGGAAGGGACATTAGAGGTCTTCTAGTCCAACCCCCTCTACCATTTCAGACAAATGATTGTCCAGTCTCTTCTTTAAAACCTCCAGTGTTGGAGCACCCACAACTTCTGGAAACAAGTTGCTTCACTGGTTTATTGTTCTCACTGTTAGGAAATTTCCCCCTTAGCTCTAGATCAGGGCTTTTCAACCAGTGGTACGGGTACCACCTGTGGTACCTTGGCACCTGGCAGGTGGTACGTGACCATCCTAGAAAAGTGGTAGTGGGGGAGGGGAATGAGCTGAACCGGTGGCACCACCGCACAAGCCTGAGCGAGAGATGGATGGAGCTGCAGAGCTGTCAGGGCTCAGCAGAAACGCCAGGATCAGTGCTACTTTCCAGCTGATTGGCGCTTCTTCAGGGCTGTCAGGGCTCAGTGGAAGCACCAGGATCAGCGCCAGGCTCCAGCTCATCGCCAGGCTCCAGCTCAGCGCTGATCCTGACGCTTCTGCTGAGCCCTGAAGAAACGCCAATCAGCTGGAATGTTGCAGCATCTCCAGAGTCTTGTGATTTACATTCAGATGTTTGGCAACTGATTCATATTTATGACGGTCACAGTGTCCCAGGATCATGTGAGGTGACCAAAACCTGCTGCAACCACCCAGAAGATGGGGGGAATAAAAACCAAATACCCCCCCACCCCACCTCCGCTGCCAATCCTCAACAGAAATGCTCACAACAATGAAAACCTCGGACAAGAGGAAGAGCATGGCCAGCCGGGCAGGCAGGTGTCTTGCTCGGCTGTAGCTTGGGGGCACTTTTTCAGCGCCATTGTAACTTCGAACAGTCACTAAGCAAACTGTTGTAAGTCGAGGACTACCTGTACTTTATCACTTTTTTCCTTTTTTTGGTCATCAAGTTTTTGACACCTTGTTAGGTGACTGGTGGTACTCGGATGTTGCCATATCTTAAAAGTGGTACAATGGGTGAAAAGGTTGAAAAGCCCTGCTCTAGATTGCTTCTCTTCTTGATTAGTTTTCATCCATTGTTTCTTGTCCTGCCTTCAGGTACTTTGGAAAATAGGTTTGTTGTGTCCTGGGCCTGCTGAAGCATTTCAGCAGGCCCAGAAATGTTGCAAACGGTCCCAGGCAACCGAAAAGCTGCCGGGGGCCAGACTGGCTGGCGCTGGACTTGTGCGCATGCGCAAGGCGCGAAAAAAGGTTCTTCCCTATTGGCTGGACTGCCTGGGGTTTGGGAGACTATAAAAGGCCTGCGTGCCTGCTTGGTTGCAAGTTGAGTTGAGGAACGAATAAAGAAGTACTTGATTACAACATGTGTCTTGCTTCAATGCCGCAAACCCCAAAACATAAAAGGTTGACCCCCTCTTCTTTGAAACACTGCTACCATGTCACCCCTAATTCTTCTTTTCACTAGACTGGCCATACCCAATTCCTGCAACCGTTCTTCATATGTTTTAGCCTTCAGCCCCCTAATCATCTGTGTTGCTCTTCTCTGCACTCTTTCCAGAGTCTCAATATCTGACTAGTGATCAAAACCGGATGCAGTATTTCAAGAGTGGTCTTACCAAGTCAGAGCTATCTTTGTTCCATTACATCAGCCCGTCCCACCTGGTCAAGCAGGGAAGATGTGTTGCAGACCCCGTCAGTTAAGGAATTCCAACTGGCCGGATCTGCGAAGAGAGCTTTCCCTGCCATTGCCCCCACCTTGTGGAATACTCTTCCCTAAGAAGTGAGGCAGGGCCTCAGTCAAAAATGGCTCTGCAGCCTCGCATGGGAAATCCAGAAGAGCACGCAGCTGTTGGGCTGGTAAGTCCCCTGAAAACCCTCCCCTTGCTTTTCAATTAATTTTAATAGTATTTAACCTCTCTTGCCTCCTTCTAAATCTTTGCCTTTTATAATAATAATAATAATAATAATAATAATAATAATAATAATAATAATAATAATAATAATAATAATAATAATAATAATAATAATAATAATAATAATAATAATAATAATAATAATTTAATTTATATACCGCCCTTCTCCCGCAGGACTCAGGGCGGTGCACAGCATATTAAAACAAGTACAAGTACAAAATACAAAAAATATAAACCCCTGTAAAACCAAATTAAAAACCAAATATTA
>NW_015387220.1:54757-69037 GCF_001527695.2 Protobothrops mucrosquamatus
AAAGTAAGGAGATCCGGAATCGTCCGGATCTCGGGGGGTAGTTCGTTCCAGAGGGTGGGGGCACCCACAGAGAAGGCCCTCCCCCTGGGGGTCGCCAGCCGACATTGTTTGGCCGACGGCACCCTGAGGAGACCCACTCTGTGGGAGCGTACCGGTCTATGGGAGGAAATCTGTGGCAGAAGGCGGTCTCGGAGGTAACAGCATCATTTTAGCCATTGTCTATCCATTGCAGGTTAAAGGCCTCTTCTGCATGTTTCCAGCCTATACGGTCCTGATCTTTCTTTTGCCAACTGGGCCCGCAATACTTGTTGATGTTGTCGATCCATCTTGTTTTAGGTCTCTTTCGTGGACCCTTTTTATCAAGTGGGATCCATTCTATGACTGCCTTGATCCACCTGCCCTCAGTTCTTCTTGCTATGTGACCAGCCCATCTCCATTTCAATTCTTTTACTCTCTTGATGATATTGTATACTTTCGTTTGTTCTCTAATCCGTGTGCGGGTCTTTCTGTCTTGTCTTGCAATGCCGAGCGTGTATCTTTCCATGGCTTTTTGCACCACTCATAGCTTTTGTATCGATTGTGAGGTTAGTGTCCATGCTTCGTTGGCAAAACACACACCGATAGAAAACTTTTCAGGCACAGGGGGAAGTTGTTCTTGAAAATTACGCTTAGCTTGCCGAATGCCTGCCAACCACATTTAACACGCCGTTACCATTTAACTTTTATATATACTCTTTTATATTTTAACATTTTATTGTACACTGCCCAGCATCCCTCTTTGAGGGAATGGGGGGGGGGGTC
Organism: Protobothrops mucrosquamatus; assembly: GCF_001527695.2. Classification (NCBI taxonomy): domain Eukaryota; kingdom Metazoa; phylum Chordata; class Lepidosauria; order Squamata; family Viperidae; genus Protobothrops; species Protobothrops mucrosquamatus. The sequence continues at coordinate 55,559 of NW_015387220.1, forward strand.
TCAGAAATGTAATAAATAAATAACTGTTGAAAGAAAAGTCTTCATCGTGGTTCAGTCCAAGCCAGGGATAAACAACATGGCGACTGCTTTAGAAAGAAGGTTGCAGTTTATTGAAGAGGAGACCCAGATAGGAAGATGGCTCTGGCAGAAAAGAGAGAGAAGGGCTGAGCACATGTAGGGAGTGGGTTTTTATACCCTCTGGAGCCTTTTGTTTTGAGTTGTTTCCTGTTCCTGTGGCATGAACCTTGACCAGAGTCTGAGTGTGCTTTTCTGGTATTCTGATGGTGATGGGTTAATCCTATTGTGACCCAAAGGTCATATCCTGCTTCCCTGGGGCTGGGGCTAATGACTCTTAGAGCAGTGGTTCTCAACCTTTTTAATGCCGCGACCCCAACCGGTCGTAAGTCGAGGACTAAACCGGTCGTACGTTGAGGACTAAACCGGTCATAAGTCGAGGACTACCCAACCGGTCGTAAGTCGAGGACTTTCCCTGCCCGGGAGTGCCGCACATGTGTGATTCCGCCCCCTGTGCCGGCCGAGGCGTAGCTGGCAAGCGGCAGAGACGGAGCAGGCCGACCACCAGCTGGCCCAGCCCAAGAAAGATAAGGCACCTGCCGAAAAAGGGGAAAAAAATGGCGGACAAAAAATGGCGGACAGCCTTGCTTGGCGACCCCCGTGAAATGGTCGATCGACCCCAAATGGGGTCCCGACCCACAGGTTGAGAACCACTGTCTTAGAGTTTGGGTGAGGTATGCAGATTCTAGGTGTCTTTGTTTTCTTAATCTCCTAGCTTCAACCTTCCTGATGGTTTACATCTGCATCTGTACAGAGCTGGGTTCTGCTTGGGGGAGGGAGACCTGGGGCTATCAAGAAAAATTGGGCATGCTTTCCTGCCTCTTCAAGATCCTTTGAGGAAATATATTTTCCTGCCCTTTTAATATTTCCTTCTCTGGGGGGCTGACTTCCCACATAACATTTCAGGGGAAGGTTCGAGTCTGTTAGGAGAATTGCCACTGGTGGTTGAAATGTGGAGCAAATATTTGGAGGATGGAACCTGATACATAAATAGCTTGGATTGGATCACAGATGGGCCCAATAGTCCACTCCCGTGCCAGGCTGTTTTTGTTTATATTTCTTCTTTTATTAAACAAAAAAACTAGTAGAAATTTATTGAAGGATAAAGCTAGTATTTTAGTGAGTGTATGGCCATATAAGTACAAAAATTACAGTAAACTGAACATAAGGAGAAAGGAAAAAAAGAAACCAAGGGGGGAAAAAACCAGAATCCCTAAAATATCAGTATAAGACTAATTAAGTCTTTAAGCTTATTATTAAATTGAGACCTTATAGAAACATAATGCTCCATCTTTCCATTTTTAGAAGTGCTTATTTTCATCCCTCAATCTATTCTAATTTATTTTTCATTTTTTTTCTGCTAAGAAAAGAGAAAAGAATTGTTATGGAAACGGATGTTTTGGCACATATTCCTGCTGCTATGGGAATCGTTTGGGCTGAATTGTTGTGTAGAAAAGTTTTACAAATAAAGATATGATTCTAAAATACTTCTAGCAGCATACTTCCCCCCCCCCCCCGTTCTTCAGTTTAATGCGCCTTCTGAGCTGGGAATTTCATCGCAGTGTTTGAAGAAATGCAAAATCCGACAAAAGTGGCATTTTAATCCATGCCTTGAGTCTGACAGGGATGGAAATTATCCGAAAAGTCAAGATAGCAGCTGCAACCGCATGATCGAAGCCTCGCCCTTTTTTATGTACATCATGATGTGTGTAGAAAGAGGAGGGGCTTCAGCCAGGCCTTTATTGCTACCATCTTGATTTTCTTTTTTTACTCCTGTGGGAAGTCAGCCCCCCAGAGAAGGAAATATTAAAAGGGCAGAAAAATATATTTCCTCAAAGGATCCTAAAGAGGCAGAAAAGCATGCCCAGTTTTTCTTAATAGCCCCACCCAATCTCCCTTCCCCAAGCAGAAACCAGCTCTGTAGAAATGCAGATGGCTAGAACAGTGGTTCTCAACCTTTTTAATGCCGTGACCTCAACCGGTGGTAAGTCGAGGACTAAACCGGTGGTAAGTCGAGGACTAAACTGGTCGTAAGTCGAGGACTACCCAACCGGTAGTAAGTCAAGGACTTTCCCTGCCCGGGAGCGCCGCGCATGCGTGGTTCCGCCCCCTGCGCCGGCCGAGGCGTAGCTGGCAAGCGGCAGAGACGGAGCACGCCGACCACCAGCTGGCCCAGCTCAAGGGAGGTAAGGCACCCGCCAGAAAAGGGGGAAAAATGGCGGACAAAAAAAATGGCAGACAACCTTGCTTGGCGACCCCCATGAAATGGTCGATCGACCCCAAATGGCGTCCCGACCCACAGGTTGAGAACTACTGGGCTAGAAGATCAAAAAGACAAAGACACCTAAAATCTATATACCCCACCCAAACTCTAAGACAGGACATAATAGGATTAACACAGAGGTACCAAAGGGCACACTCAGACTCAGGTCAAAGTTCATGCCACAGGAAGCAACTCCAAACAAAAGGCTCCAGAGGGTATAAAAACCCACTCCCCACATGTGCTCGGCCCCCCTTTTTCCCTCTCTTTTCTGCCAGAGCCATCTTCCTACCTGGCTCTCCTCTTCAATAAACTGCAACCTTCTTTCTAAACCAGTCACCATGTTGTTTATCCCCGGCTTGGACTGAACCATGATGAAGACTTTTCTTCCAACACTCCCATCACCAATGCTTGTTGTCTGCATGGAGGGAAGTAAACAGTGGGGTATCACAAGGTTCCATCTTAGGGCCAGCATGGCTGGGCAGCACAACCAAATGACAGCTAATGACTTAAAAGCAGGTTATCAACACACCCTGATCAACATCTAAAAAGCCACATACAACAGGCACTATAAATACCACACACAGGACAGCACACACTCCGCTAGAGAGAAGTTCTGTGAAGATGGGCTCCAGCCAGTGGTGGGATTCAGCCAGTTCGCACCACTTCAGCAGAACCGGTAGCTAATTTTTTGTTGCCCAGGCCCAGAACGGACTTCCGGAAGCGGCATCCACACAGAGAACCGGTTGTTCACATATTTGAATCCCACCACTGGCTCCCGCGTGAGTCTGAAAGCTCGAAAGACAAAATCTCTGGTCCCAGTGATTGACCCAGAATGGATCCTGCAACTGTCTTCTCTCATTGGTTTTAACGATTACGTCTCGGGTCTCCACAAATTGTAAAGCAAAAAGTAAACTGCTTAGTTTCAGTGGACGGAAATATATTGGCTCTTGAGGAGGAATGATGGCAGGGGAATTCTGGAAATCGAAGTCCACATGTCTTAAAGTTTCCAAGCTTGTGAAAATACTGTGTGAGAATCCTGAAATTGAAATCATTTTATATTAAAAGAGCTTTCGTCATATACTCTGCACTGCGCTGCATTTTAACACTTTCTCAGTCCCTTGGTGAAATAGAGTTGTATTCCTTTAGTGCGACAAATGACTTGGGTCTCATTCTTGAATTGGGGTCCCCTGCACACATTTCACAGATTTATTCAACAAATAAAATCTTGTTTATCGCAGAGCATAGTGAATCCCACAATATAAAAACAGGAAGCAACAGAGATACAAGATTTATTGAAGCATGAGAACAAACAAAAGCATCAAGCTAAAACAGATTAAAATCCCTCAGCTAGATAATGAATCAAATCTTTTCAATACAAGTCATACATTACTGAAAGTTTCCAAGCTTTTCAAAAATTGTGAAAGAGTGATAATAGTCAAAAGCACTGACTTTTTAATATTTCCCACATACCCATGGTATAAATTAAAAATTTTTCTTGTCTTGTGTTGCTAAATTATATCTATATGTTGCTAAATTTTCAGTGATATGAGCAGCGGTGGGATTCAGCCGGTTCGCACCACTTCGGTAGAACTGGTAGCTAATTTATTGTTGCCCCAGCCCAGAATGGACTTCTGGAAGTGGCATCCACACAGAGAACTGGCTGTTCACATATTTGAATCCCACCACTGGATATGAGGCTGTTTCGGTTCTCCCCCCCCCCCCCAATCTTTTGCAAAAAAAAAAAAAAAGCTTTTTCTTAACGTACTTTATATTTTTTCATTGCCCATTTTTCTTACTTAGCCTAGGCCAGGGGTAGGCAACCTTGGCTCTTTTATGACTGGTGGACTTCAACTCCCAGAATTCCTGAGCCAGCATGGCTCAGCTTGGAAACTCTCCCTTTCTCCTCAGCATGGCTGGCTCAGGAATTCTGGGAGTTGAAGTCCACGAGTCATAAAAGAGCCAAGGTTGCTTACCCCTGGCCTAGGCCTATTGATATGTGGACACATGCAGACTAAGTTATCCAGTGACAATGGAATTGCCTACATTCATTTTTTAAACTCCAGTCCACAGTTCTTCATACAGTTGTCCTCTCTTGATGACGGATTACAACTCTTCCCTAAAGGAGGGTGATTAAAACAGGGACAAATGTCTAAATCAGTGGTGACGAACCTATGGCACGCGTGCCAGAAGCGGCATTCAGAGCCCTCTCTGTGGGCACGCGCACCATGCCCCGGAGATGGCAACCGTCCCTCTTCAACCAGCCCCCCACTAACTTGCCGAGGTCCCACGTGGCTGGATGCATCCCAGCACCCATGCGCTCGCTGGCCTCTGTGTGCAGGGGCCGATGGTGTCAGGCAGCCGCCGCCCCGGCCCCTGCCTCACCTTGCCCTGTGACAATGGCACCCCCGCCCTGTCTCGCCTCTCCCCGCAGGATGAGCCTCCTACCCACCGCCCCACCTGCCAGAGACCCCCTGGATCTCCCCCAACCCTGCCCGGCTCCCACAGGCGTTCCTCCCCATGAGCAACATTGAGGTGATCACGCCCACCTTGGCCACACCCACCCAATCTGCCATGACCACCACAGCCATGCCCATCCAGTGGGCCACGCCCACCTGGCACACGGTGATAAATAAGTGGGTTTTGGGTTGCAGTTTGGGCACTCGGTCTCTAAAAGGTTCGCCATCACTGGTCTAAATGTTACTTTGAATGTATCTGAATTCATGCACATATCCCACTGACAATGATTCCCTTGCAATCTGATTCAGTGAGAGTTATCTGCCATTCAACAAACAACCACGGGGAAATTCTGCATTTCTGCATGCTAGGTAGCCATTGGGAATTCTCAGGAAACAGTGGGTACTCCAAAAAGTGTCGTGTCAAATGCAGTAATAGCTGGAGTGAAGAGAGGTAGTGTCACATAGGCAATGACATCATTACACAACTGAGGTAATCTGAGATTATGAAGCTTATTCAGCCTGACTTCTGACAGGCAGCTAAAACTTGTATGGAGGAACTGTAGGTTTGACTTACAGCAATAGCACATAGCACTTAGATTTATATACCACTTCACAGTGCTATACAGCCCTCTCTAAGCGATTTACAGAGTCAGCCTATTGCCCCCCAAAACCTGGATCCTCATTCTGCCGACCCTGGAAGGATGGAAGGCTGAGTCAACCTGGAGCTGATCAGAATTGAACTGCTGGCAGCCGGCAGTCAGCAGAAGTAGCCTGCAGCACTGCACTCTAACCACTGTGCCACCACAATTCCTATCCCTTGTATCCCCATTTGAAATCCTGAATTTTAATGATGAGAATTGGTGGTGGATTCATCCATCCATCCATCCACTCCTTTACAGATCTGCCCATCTCATGCAAAGTGACGGGGAGATGTAAAATAATGAACTAGGAACAATGCCTATATAAAAACAAGCATTCGAAAGCTATAAAAAGTCAACATGAAAACATTAGACGTTAATTAGCATTTAAAATTTACAAACCCCAGGCAGAGAGAGAATGAGTAAGAGAATGAGAGAATATATCCACCTCAGTAAGGGAGCCATCTAAATATGTCTCCAGTTCCTTGGAAGCCCCAGGCCTGGTGACATAACCAGGTCTTGAGGGACTACCATAACATCAAGAGAGATTGGGCTAATCTAATTTTGGGAAGGGGGAGATAATATTCCATAAGGTGGGGGACCATGGCAGAGAAGGCCACTGCCTGGGACCTTCCAAATGAAGGCCATGGCAGATGGCAACTTTGGCATGTCCTCCCTGCCAATTTGTATTCATACCTTTCTGTTTTTTTAATATTAGGAGGGCACAATAGGTTCTATGGGTCCATAGCTTCTTCCAGGTTATATTTTCACTTCACTTGAGCAATTAATCATAAACTCATATCAGATGTTAGCTTTGATGAATTATTTGTGTATTACTGTATTACATTACGAGACAACACCTAGTCTGCCACATTTGCCTAAATACATTCTTTCTCTCTCTCTTTCCTCTCTCTCTCTCCTCCCCACTTCCCTTCACAAAGACCTAATTTGGTTGATAATCATAATAAACCTGAGGTAGGCTGAGTGGGAGGGATGGCAGGCCGGAGATACTGCTTCTGAAATATAGATTCTGGCATCTGGCAAATACCCCTTTATCCAATAAACTTCTAGTATCTACTAAATTTCTGAGCATCATTATATTGCTGTTGTACAATGATCAGCAATTCATGGTAGGTGAAGATAAACAACAAAAGGCTGCCAGAAATTAAAAATCTGGGTGCCAAGGAGCTCTAAGAATTAAGAACAGATGCTTGGAGATGTAAGATTAGCAAGCATCCAACCAGCTGCAAAAATTCAAAGTGCCTATAAGAGGGGGGTTTCCACAAGATTGATTGATCAATGGATTGATTATGTGCGATCAAGTCATTGCCAAGTCTTAGCAACCACACCCATGGGGAAGTCAATTAAAAATAATTCAAGATGGCAGGCTTAATTTTGTAGTTGTGGTCAAGATCTTTATGATGTTTTTGACCCATTTCCTGCAAATTCTTCTGTTCCATGTCCTTTTGGACACTCAAAGAATGGGACACCACATTAATATAGGTAGTCCTCAACTTATGACTGCAATGGAGCCCAAAATTTCTGTTGTTAAGTGAGATATTTGTTCAGTGAGTTTTGCCCCATTTTACGACTTTTCTTGCCACAGTTGTTAAGTGAATCACACTGCAGTTGATAAGTTAGTAATCTGGTTGTTAAGTGAATCTGGTTTCCCCATTGACTTGACTTGTCAGAAGGTCACAAAAGTTAATCACATGACTTTGGGACACAGCAACGGTCATAAATATGAACCAGTTGTCAAGCATCTGAATTTTGATTACTAGACCATGGGGATGATGCAAAGGTCGTAACTGTGAAAAACATTCATAAGTCGCTTTTTTCAGTGCTGTTGTAATTTTGAATGGTCACTAAATGAACTGTTGTAAGTCAAGGACTATCTGTAAATGGGTATATCCCAGAGTATCCACAAGGAGATCAAAAAAGTTAAAATGGAGGCCACAAGGAGAAATTTCCTGACAGTTAGAACAATTAACCAGTGGAACAACCTGCCTCCAGAAGCTGTAAATGCTCTAACACTGGAAGTTTTTAAGAAGAGACTGGACAACCATTTGTCTGAAATGGTATACGGTTTCCTGCCTGAGCAGGGGGTTGGACTAGATGACCTCCAAGGTCCCTTTGAACTTTATTATTATTATTATAATTTAAAACTGAAATACCGCTCTTTTTGATGTGCATTACAATGCTCCTGGCAGTGCCCCAAATGTGTCACCGTAGCACTGAAGTGAAAGTTACTCCTTTTTTCACTCTTTGTATGCTGTAACACACTGCAGATGTCGGACTCTTATCAATTTACAGAAAGGGAGATTCAAAAGTGGATGGCCTTCTCTGCTTTTTCTATATCCTACAAATGAATCTGCTAATCTAATATTATAATTATCCATTTGCATTCAGAACCAGCCACTCAACTGATTACATTTATATTTACCAAGTGACTAAGGATGTACATTAAATTCCAATTCATTCCAGTTATTTACACACAAGATCCGTTCCTGTCATTAAGACATACTCTTGCGTTGAGGTTCTTTTGGTTTTAATTATGGTTTGCCTCAAACGTAAAAATGCCATGGGCTCATATCTAAGGTTATTCTTCAGAAATCATCAAAAGCTAAAAAGTATGGAAGGGCGCTTGGAATTACACGGACTTTAATTCTTTTCTGAAAAGCTGTCCATTTGTTCGGTTGTTGCTGTTGTTGTTTTTGGTGCAGATGTGTTAAAATGCTTCATTCTTTCCAATGGCATAGCTCCACTTAAAAGTTCCTGCTTTTTCTCTAATGAGCAAAAGTCAAGGGTAATCTGTCTCAAAAATGGTTTTTCAAGAGGCAAGTGGACTTTCTTATGTTTCTTTGAAGATATATTTAGCTTCTCATCCATGAAGCTTCTTCAGCTCTCTCAGAGCTGAAGAAGCATCTTGGATGAGAAGTGAAACATCTTCAAAGAAAAACAAGAAAGTCTGATTGCCTCTTGAAAAAGCACCTTTGGGACAGCCATGACCTGGATGACTGAGAATCTCCATAGATGTTATTGAATCTGGGGACCAGGGCTCTCTTCTCCACAGCAAAGAGAAGCAGAGATGGGTTAAATTTATTCTTTTATCCAAAGAAGAGAATATATCTAATCTTGTTTCTATTTTGAAATTGCTTCCGGATTTTGTGCTTGCAATGAAACAAAAAATGAAACATTGATTTTATTTTTGCTAATTGGACAGGTTTGTTGTTATAGAAATGGCTTGCACACACTGTTGTGTAAAAGTAAAAAGTTGTGGTTGTAATGTTGTTATCTTCTACTGTGCTAAAGAGAGTCAGAAGTTGGTGCTTTTTTTTTTCTTTCCTTTTCCTTCTTTATACCATTTTTTTCATTTCCCTCCCCCTCCTCCCAGTTTTTATTACTTTTTTTCATTTCTCTTTGTATTTTATATTTTGATAAACCAAAAGAAAAATTTAATTAACAACCTGTTTGCATTACAGATGCTCAGCAACCAGCCAGCCCGTACATCCATTTGCAGCATGCTGTGGTCACAAGATTGTAATTTACAATGGTTGGTTTTTTTTTTGCTGGAAACCAGGATTTATTCCCAGTTTCTGGCAGAAACCCATTGCAGGAATGAGTTTGCTTAACAGCTGCAGTGTTTGCTTTACAACTGCTCTGTTCATTTAACAACCATCATCAAAAAAATGTTGTAAGATCAAATCAGTCATGTGGGCACCTTATAACTGTAATGAATAGGAGAGAAATTCCAGGCTCCATTAAGGTCGCAAATCAAGGTCTACCTGTATTACAGCTTAGCAACCTAGTGTTTGAAGTGAAGGGTTCTGGAACAAAGGGAAATTGTTTAGTCCAGTGGTGGCGAACCTATGACACGCGTGCCAGAGGCGGCACTCGGAGCCCTCTCTGTAGGCACACATGCCATGCCTTGGAGATGGCAACCGTCCTCTTCAACCAGCCGCCTGCTAACTTGCCGAGGTCCCACGTGGCCGGATACATCCCAGCACCCATGCGCTTGCTGGCCTTTGTGTGCGGGGGCCGATGGTGTCAGGCAGCAGCCGCCCTGTCCCCTGCCTCGCCTTGCCCTGCGACATGGCACCCCTGCCCTGCCTCATCTCATCTCACAGAACCAACCTCCTGCCCACCACCCCACCCGCCAGAGACCCCTGGATCTCCCCCAACCCTGCCCGGGCCCCACAGGCGTCCCTCCCCAGGAGCAACATCGAGCTGGCCATGCCCACCCTTGCCAAGCCCACCCGTCTGCCATGACCACTGTAGCCACGCCCACCCAGTGGGCAACACCCACCCAGCGGCCACACCCACCTGGCACCAGGCAATACATAAGTGGGTTTTGGGTTGAAGTTTGGGCACTCGGTCTCTAAAAGGTTCGCCATCACTGGTTTAGTCTAACTGTTGCTTTCTTGCTTTTTGTAATCAGCTTTTGCTCCAGGGAAATCTCTTGCAGGCTTGGGAAACATGTACATGGATGGGGTGTACTTGTTGGAAGAAAAGTCTTCATCCTGGTTCATCCAAGCTGGGAATAAACACGGCAACTGCTTTGGGAAGAAGGTTGTAGTTTATTGGAGAGGAGAGCCAGACAGGAAGATGGTTCTGGCAGCAAAGAGGAGAGAAAAAGGACTGAGCACATGTAGGAAGTAGGTTTTTTATATCCTCTGGAGCCTTTTGTTTGGAGTTATTTACTGTTCCTGTTTTGAGGCTATTTCCTGTGTCATGTATTCTGACCTGAGTTTGGGTGTGCCCTTTGGCCTTTGTGAGTTAATCCTACCATGTCCTGTCCCAGGTGGGGTATGCAGATTTTAGGTCTTTGTCTTCCTAATCTCCTAGCTCCAGCTTTCCTGATGGTTTACATCTGCATTTGTATAGAGCTGGTTTCTGCTTGGGGGAGGCAGACTTGGGGCTATTAAGAAAACTGGGCATGCTTTCCTGCTTCTTTAAGATCCTTGGAGGAAATATATTTTTCTGCCCTTTTTAATATTTCCTTCTCTGGAGAGCTGACTTCCCACATACTGAAGGAGGGAATAAGGGAGTGTTCAGGAATGATCGATGTCTTCCTTATGATGTAATGGCTCTGTTGTCTGATTTTCATTGACTAACAAAGTTTATAAAGCAATGCTACCAACTTTCTAAGGTGTGGCACTTCTGGACGTAACTCTGCCAGCATTCCAGATTGTTGGCCACCCAGCTGCTTAATTTGATCAAATAAAGTGCTGCTTGATTAAGAAGTCTCCATTTGGGTTATCTGATTAGATTGACAGGATATTTCAAGTTCAAGTAAGGGACCGGGACCTTGCAGAAGGACAGAACATCTGCTCCAGGCAGAACCAGTCCACCCAATATGCTGAGCTAGAAGGGAGATGTTGAGAGGTTTCGCCAAAAGAGAGTTTGAAAGAGGGATCTACAACAGTGGTGGCGAACCTATGGCACAGGTGCCAGAGGTGGCACTCAGAGCCCTCTCTGTGGGCACACGTGCCATTGCACCAGCCTTGCTTCCCCCCTTAACCCCCTCCTCACCAGCAACCCTCCTGGAGAAGAGTTGCCGCCGAGCGTGGCCCACGTGGAGCAGTGCAGCCAAGGACATGGCAGCCAGGCAGCATAGACAAGACTCTGCCCTCATGCCCCATCGTGCACAGTTGATGCTGTGGGGCGCAGGCAGAGGGCGTGGCTTCCATGGCGCTGCTGGGAGATCTTCGGCCTGCCCTGGAGACGGTAAGTGGTCCTGCAGGCAGGCAGGATGGGGTGGAGCAGGGGTGGGGCAGGGGGTGGAGCGGGAGCGGGTCCAGTTTTTGGGCACTCAGTCTCTAAAAGGTTCGCCATCACTGATCTACAACATGCTGCATATGCTCTCCCTGCTAACGTCCAAGTGGTGCCCTCTCTAATTTTTTTCTGAGAACTCTGAATTTTTCTTCAGGGCTTTTAAAATTTCAGAAGGAAGAAGTCACCATGTTTGCGATATTTTTATCCCCAGCGGATGCCCCTGCCCCACACGAGGGGCGGTTACTCAAAGAACAACATTTGACAAAATGAACCTGAATTTCAGCGAGATGTTTCAAGTGCTACCGATTTTGGAAATTTAGATCTGTAGCCACTGGTTCTTTGGGGGGGGCAGTTTCAGGAACCCTTTTTTTAGGATTTAATACATTAATGCAAAGCATCTCTCCCTCCCCCCCTCCCTCCCCCCAACCTTTTAACAAACTTTTTTGTGTATTTCTGTGAAAACCATAGCTGCATTATATTTTTATGTATTCCTCAACCAAATGTCTCTCAGGAGAAAATGAATTTTAACCAGAGATGCTTTCTACGTTGGCTGATGCTTCAGTACAACTCCCACAGAGAGAGGGAAGGGGGGAAAAAACCTGAATATCCCCACATCTGACTCTCTCCATTTGAATTAATTGAATGTCAAGGTCTCCATTTCAATGCAATTCAGTGCTTGGTGAATGAAAAGGAAAGAGGGGCTGAAATCTTGCCCGCCTGCGTTGCTTCTGCTGCACAAAGCTGCAGCGTGTGCTTTGCGTAATAAAAAGAGAATGATATATTTCGTTGGAACTGATTTTTCACTTCAGGTTATCTGAGGTTGTCCTAATTAGTCAACAGGAGCAGGTGGCACCCGAAAGCGGCACCTTATGAATAAACATTATGGGTGCCTTTAGTGCAGAAGGGATGTTTGGACTCAAGAGCTTCATCTAGGGGCAGATTGTGAGTAGCACTTTTGGGAACCTTCCAACTCCTGGAAGCTGGAGAGCATTTTCAGAAGCGCTTTGCAAATGTGTCCTTCCCAGAGATATCACCCTATGTGTAAATACATGAAATGCAGGCTAGCTGGTCTCTTAAAGCTGTGTTTCTCAAAAAACGGTCAAAAAAGTCAAGGTGGCAGCATCATGCAACCAAAGCTTGTAAAAAGAAATCTGATTGCACCATTGTGGCCACCATCTTGACTTTTTTGACCACCACCCCCCAGTAGACACCCCTCCATTAGAGGGAGAGAAATAGAGATGCCTTAAAATCTTAAGACCCCCATAATTTTATTTTTATGTTTCTTGGTTATAGAATCGATTATATGTTTATATACTATTTGGGGGATGGGGGGTTTAGTACAAAACTGGGGCCTAAATAAAACAACTAGACGATCAATCTCAACTAATTAATAGTCTGAAGGAAACATGCAGAAGATTCAACTATTTGACAAAGACAAGGATATTTAGTTTCCCCCCCAACAATGCTGATTCAGGTTGCTATGACCAGTCAGGTCATCCAACAGGCTAAAAAGGGGTTGTAATGTCACAATAAGGCAGGAATATACACTGAGCATTTGTGAGGAAAAGACATGCACACTTGAAGTCTATTAAAACACATTTTCTGTGTTGTAAATTAAGAGCTTGGACCTTTTTATGTTCAACTAGTGTAGAAATGTTCTTATCCTTCTCTTTCCGTGCTGGGAAGGACACAGTTTCGACACTATAAATGTTCTTAGACCAAACCAAATTGGGCAGGGTGTGTGTGTGTGTGTGTGGACTAGATGACACTGTTGTTCTGATTCTGAATGATATATCTACAGAGTCCAGCTTTTAGTAGGAAGCTCATAAACACAACAGCCAATCAAAATGCAGGATATTTCGGTCCTCAGGAGAAAGAACTGGAACCAATAATAATGTTGCACAGGTTTGCTTTGACTAATTCATGTTCTTTGTCTTCATTTTAGAGACAATTTATCAGTCTATTACACAGGTGTCAAACTCGTCCATCATGTGACCTGTCGCAACATATTGTGACTTTTTCACATTGCCGGAGCTGGCGTGGGCGTGGCCTCCGCATGATGCAACCGGCCCGCAGGCCAGCAGTTTGATACCCCTGGTCTATAAAGATGTTTCCAAAATCTTGGCCACTTGACAATGTGTGGCTAGCTGGAGCCTTCTGGGAGTTGAAGTTCATACACCTTCAAACGGCCAAGATTGGGTAACACTGATCTATAATCTATTGTATGAATCCCCATCAATAACATCTCTTTATTGTCCAACGTATTCGTCCT